>NW_003852747.1:238194-251636 GCF_000181295.1 Otolemur garnettii
TCATTGTTGTTTGGCGGGCCCGGGCTGGATCCGAACCCGCCACCTTAGATGTATGTGGCTGGCACCTTAGCCACTTGAGCCACAGGCACTGAGGCACCACTAATAAAATTGACTCACAATGGATAAAAGATTTAAATCTAAGACATGACATGATAAAAAATCTAGAGGAAATCATGGGAAAAACTCTTCTGGTCTGGGGAAAGATTTTATAAGGAAGACAGCATCAGCAGTGGCAACATGAACAAAAATAAATAAATGAGATTTAATTAAGCTAAAAAGCCTCAGCACAGCTAAGAACACAACCATCAAAGCAAATAGACAACCTTCAGAAGGGGAAAAGATATTTGTAAGTTACAAATCTGACAAAGAGTTGATGACTAGAATCTACAGAGAACTCAAATGAATCAACACAAAAAGCAAATGATCCCATCTATTGTTGGGCAAAAGACATGGACAGAACCTTCTCTGAAGAAAATAGGTGAATGGCCAGCACACACATGGAAAAATGGTCCTCATCCCTAATCATCAAAGAAATGCAAATCAGAATCACTTGAGATATCCCCTAATCCCAGTGAGAATAGTCCAACTCTCCAGATCTCAAAGCTGCAAATGTTGGCATGGATGTGGAGAGAAGGGAACACTTTTACACTGTTAGTAGGATTGCAAATTAATACAACCTTTCATATCATTTTCTTTTATTTTATAATTTTGTTTTCAATTGTTTTAGTTTGAATTTTTTTTTAATTTTTTTTCTTTCTTTTCTTTCATTTTTACTGAGACAGAATCTCACTTTGTATCCCTGGTTAGAGTGCTGTGGCATCATAATTCACAGCAACCTCCAACTCTTTGGCTCAAGTGATTCTCTTGCCTCAGCCTCCCAAGTAGCTGGGACTACAGGTGCCTGCCACAATGTCTAGATTTTCTTTTTTTCCTGCCACAACATGTCTAGTTTTTTTTTCTTTTCTTTCTTTTTTCTTTTTTTTTTTTTTTTTTATAGAGACAGGGTCTTACTCTGGCTCACGCTGGTCTCGAACTCTTAAGCTTAGGGAAGTCCACCCACCTCAGCCTCCCAGAGTGCTAAGATTACAGGCATGAGCCACCACACCTGGCCTCATATAGCCTTCATGGAAAGAAGTATGCAGAATCCTCAAAGAGCTAAATGTAGACATTCCATTTGATCTCACAATACCATTAAATCATTTTATCACAGGGACATTTGCATTAGAATATTTATTGCAGCTCATTTCACAATTGCCAAAACATAGAAGCAACTAAAGTACCCATCAACCCATGAATGGATTAATAAACTGTGGTATATGTATACCATGGAATACTATTTGGCTGTAAGAAAAAGTTGGTGACTTTACATCTTTTGTATTTATTTACCTGAATGGAGTTGAAACACATTTCTTTCTTTCTTTTTTTTTTTTGTTTTTTTGCAATTTTTGGCTGGGACTGGGTTTGAACCCACCACCTCCGGCATATGGGGTCGGTGCCTTACCCCTCTGAGCCACAGACACCGCCCGAAACACATTCTTCTCAGTAAAGTATCAGAAGAATGGAAATGCAAGTATCTGATGTACTCAATACTAATATGAATCTAAGAAAAACAACTACATGCCCATACAAGAGAATACCAAAAGTATATTCAAGAAGGGGTGGAGGAGGGAAAAGAGAAAGGAGAGGAAGGAGGAGGATTGGTTAAGCTCTCATGTGATAGACATGTTATAAGAGTGTACAGCACACCCCCCAGATGAAGGGCTCAACTGCTTCAACTACGTCTTGAACTGTACCTTAGAAACACAAACAATGTAACCTGATCATTTGTGCCCTCGTATTAACCTGAATTTTAAAAAATAAAATTTTTTAAAAATTGGGAAAAAAGCAAGGTGCTTATTTAGTCTTATTAATAAAGTTTTTTTTACTCCCAGTACAGAATGTCTTCTACATAGACCTTTCTAATAAATGATTTTTGAGTTAATGACTCTTTTTAGTTGTTGAAAAATGTTGCTGTTGTTATTCCCCATTTTAGTATCACATGTTTGTAAAAGTAAATCCTTTTTAATGATTTCATTTTTCTCCTAGTAAATTCCTCATCTATGCCTGTCTGCTGCTGTTCTCCGTGCTACTGGCCCTTCGTTTGGATGGCATCATTCAGTGGAGTTATTGGGCTGTTTTTGCACCAATATGGCTTTGGAAGTTAATGGTCATTGTTGGAGCCTCAGTTGGAACTGGAGTCTGGGCACGGAATCCTCAATATCGGTAATACTGCTTTATAAGGCCCGTTGATATCTACCCTGAGAGAGCAATATCTTGCTTTTTCTTACTTGTAATAAAGTAAGGACTATTTCCTTTTCTACATACCTGATGTTTTGTAAGAACTAAAGTACAAGCAAACTGACATCTTTTCTGTTTTTGAAAATTAGGTATTTGTTATGTATTTTCTTACAAAAGCAGTTTTATTCAGGATGGTTAAGTTCCCAGCCAGCCCACAAATGCCTCTATAATCTGAAATTTACCCAAAATACAAATTTATATGCTATACTAGACTAAGAAGCATGAAACCACCTTGCTTTTAAAAGGCATTCACAGTTTTAGCTTTGGTCATCAGGGATCTATCTTTCTGCAGTTCAGTTTTGGAATTGGGGCTTTGCTTCCCTCTCCACTCTCCTAGGCCCAGAGTTTGAGGATTCTTAGCAGTATGGATTGTGGCTTGACCAGGAGACGCTGAGTCCCTGAGACCAGAACTGGAGAATGAGGAAAGTTGAGCGCCACATGCTGAGAAGGAGAGCAGGGCCTTTAGGTGAAAGGGAGTAGGGTAACCTTACCTTCTCTAGCTCCCCACTGTTTTTCTTGGATGCCTTAGCTGGTCCAAATTCCTAGGAACAGGCTCACTCCAGTGTGCTGCCTGGTGCCTGGCATGGCTGGATCCTGTGAGAGTTTCCTTTCTCTCTTACAGAGACTCAAACTACATAAAGGAAAAAAGGTGGGACTTGAGAGGAGGAGGCTAGTCTAAACCTTAACCAGGAAGATGGGTAGTGCAGGAATGTTCAGTAGCCAGATAGGGACAGAAGGGGTGATACATTGAGCTGCTCATAAAAGTTAAAATTCTTGGTTATGACCTCTAAGAAAAAGTTAAATTTCAGATCCTATAAACTATGTATCACATATGTATCTAAGAACTATAAAACAGCTACACAGAGAGCCTTGGGAGATAAGGGACATTCATGTGTAGCTATTTTAAAGTTCTTAGATTTGGGTTTTTTTGGGGTTTTTTTTTTTTTTTTTTTGAGACAGAGTCTCAATTATGTCACCCTTGGTAGAGTGCTGTGGTGTCACAGGTCACAGCAACCTCAAACTCTTGAGTTTAAGCTATTCTCTTACCTCAGCCTCCCAAGTAGCTAGGACTACAGGTGCCTGCCACAATGCCCAGCTATTTTTTTGTTGTAGTTGTCATTGTTGTTTGGCTGGCCCAGGCTGGGTTCGAACCTGCCAGCCTTGGTGTATGTGGCTGGCACCCTAGCTGCTGAGCTACAAGTGCTGAGCCTTAGATTTTTTTGAAAGACTGATTACATATGTGGCTGTTCATCTTTTCATTTTTATGAGATATTTTCAGCTATCTAATGTTTCTGAAAGAATGTAGAGGTAATTAACTAAACGTTTTTAAGTTCCATTGGTCGATATTTAGAAGGTATTTGATCTTTTCTCTGTTGGTTTGATATTAGGTTTTTTGAGCAAGGAAAGGAGTCTGGTGGGTGGGTGTTGAATGTGCAGAAGTGGTTGTTCCAGTATTAACAGTAACTGATGCCGTACTTTTCGGTCCATAAGGATAACCTCTGACCTCATTTTCTCTATACCCTAAACTCAGGAATATTTATCACCGACATGCCATGTATATCTTAAATGTTCATATGTGTTTTAAAGAACATTATAAGGCTTTTCAAATGCATCAGAAAGCCTTTTTCTGGTTAGTGACCTTACCATTTTTCAGTTATTAAACTAGTAAGTTCATGCTTGAGACTTAAACAGATTTAGTTTAAGAACACTTTTGACTCTTTAATTAAACTGATTTAGTTTAAGAACAGTCTTAACTCTTCTGTTCTTTTCTTTCTGCAGGTGTTATTTATCCTAATGGAATAGAAAGGAAAATAAAAAGACATGTATACTTTTTATTCAGATTTTAAAATAGCACTTAACAATAGTTACTATATATTGGTGGAATATAACCAACACTTGTTCATAAAGCTAGAGTTATTTTATAATGTGGCATGAAATATGAGTAGTATGGTTTTTAATTCATTGAGAGATGGGGATCATGAGACTTAAAAGGTATTTGTCAGTTTCTAGCAATAGAAGCAATCAGCTTGAATAATTTTTGCAGTAGCTCTTGTAGTTGAATTTAAAGATACGACAAAACCGTTTATGTACATTATATGGAAAATAATAACTGTGGCTATTACTTCTGAGAATATCCTTCTAAAGTTAAGGCATTAAAAGTCTAGTTTGGTTGTAACATGCATTTCTTGGCATGTAGTAGTTCTTGATGTTTGCCTATTAAAGATTAAGTTTAACTTAGCTTTATATCTGATTTTCCTTTTCTTTCTGTCAAATTTACAAGTAAAATTCAAAATATCAATGTAAGTTATTGGCCCTCAATATATCTTGCTGATAATGGAGATTCTGAACTGTTTCTTCTTCTTCTTCTATCCCTTTTTAGAGCAGAAGGAGAAACATGTGTGGAATTTAAAGCCATGTTGATTGCAGTGGGTATCCATTTGCTCCTGTTGATGTTTGAAGTTCTGGTCTGTGACAGAATTGAGAGAGGAAGCCATTTCTGGCTACTGGTCTTCATGCCCCTATTCTTTGTTTCCCCGGTGTCTGTTGCAGCTTGTGTATGGGGCTTTCGACATGACAGGTCACTAGAGGTGAGATTTCATATATTTAACAATATTTTCAAAAGCAAAATCTTTGGTCAGTTATTTGAATATCATTTTTTCCCCTTTGTTAGCAAGAGATTCATCATTAATCCTAGATTGTGGGATATAAAGTAACAAAAGATGACAGAAATCGTTTCTTTTTCTTGAATTAGAACATTGGCTTTTCAGTCAGGCTATCAGCCTTCTTCTAGCTTCACAGTTTTCCCTGTCCACCTGCATCAGTCAGGCTTTTCCAGAGGAACAGAACAAATAGGGTAGATGAAGATAAAGAAATTTATTTTAAGGAACTGGCTCCCATGATTGTGGGGCTGACAAGTCTGAAATCTATAGGGCAGGTGGGCACACTGGAGATCTGGCAAGAGTTGATGCTGAAGTCCTAAAGCAGAATTTCTTCTTCCCTAAAAGAACTCAATGTTTGCTCTTAAGGATTTCAACTGGTTTGGTAAGGGCCACACACACTATTGAGGGTATTTCATTCAAAGTCAGTATCATCACGGGAACACCTAGCTTAGTGTTTGATTGAGTAACTTGGTACTATAGTTCAGCCAAGTTGATACAAAACACTATCTCTGCACCTCAGACCCCATGATCTAACTCCTCACCTGCTCACTGGGTAGCTTATCCCAGTGTGCCCATGGATTCATTTACTCAGTAAACATTTATGAAGTATTTACTATATGCCAACCCTTTTTTTGCCTAAGCAGAGGGGATACACAGATGAATAAAATATCAGAACTTAGTAGTACTGGCTGGCTCCTGTGGCTCAGTGGGTAGGGCGCCAGCCCTATATACCAAGGGTGGTGGGTTCAAACCTGGCCCCAGCCAAACTGCAACAAAAAAATAGCTGGGCATTGTGGCAGCTGCTTGGGAGGCTGAGGCAAGAGAATTACCTAAGCCCTGGAGTTGGATGTTGCTGTGAGCTGTGACACTACGACACTCTACTGAGGACAGTAAAGTGAGACTCTGTCTCAAAAAAAAAAAAAAAAAAAAGTAGTACCAATACTAGTAATGAAAATAATTACAGATAACATTTATTGAGCACATACTGTGTGCCAGATATATCACATACAGTAGTATCTTATTACATATTTGCAGCCCTGTGAAGTAAGTACAGTAGTTTTCCAGAGAGGGTAATTTGTTCATGACCACACATTAAGAGGCAGGGTAAGGACTCCATTGCAGTCGGCCTGACTCCAAAGCCAAGTACAGAGGCTGAGGGCCTAAAGCCTAATGTCCTAATAGGTTGAGGGAAGAACTAGAGCCAATAGATAGGGATAAAGTACAGGGAAAAGAGACTATAATTGGGTTGGAAGGGAACATAGGAGCCAGAAGGTGGGTCGGGTATGTAAGCTTTGACCCCAGGTACAGGCCTGAAGGGAAGGTGCCCAAAGAGAGGATGGTGATAGAGCAAGACCCTGTAGGACCCAGAGGGAATGAGACCCGAGCACCGAGAAGATCTTGCCTTTGAACAGGGAGAGGGATTCCTTGACTTTTGGTGGAAAGGCCATGGTATGGGTGTGGCTAATAGGTAGGGGTGGACTATGCTTGGAGGATGGCAACTTTCACTCTCCCTACAATTCCCATTTTATATCAGGAACTTAGCACCTATAGATTTTGGTATCTGGGGAGTTCTGGAGTCAGTCCCTCATAGATGCCACAGAACAATTATACAAGGACTAGGACTGTACTGGGCATGAGTTGCAGAAAGTTAGTCTTTCTTATAGTCATAGTCTTGGTATTCTTAGCAGGGAAGAAACAACATGCTGGGAGTTGAGTTCTCTCTTCTGTGGCATAAGAACAGTGCCTACATTGGCAGGAAGGTGACCGGGAGTTGACTTGCACAGAGATGGGAAGCAGTAGTTGGGGTCTGCTGGCAAGCCCTATGTTGAGAGGGAGGAGATGGCATTTTTCAGGCACTTTCAGAGGCAGGAAGAAACCAGTCAGTTCCATGAACTATGCTGTTTTGACCTGACTGGAGCATACGGTAGAATAGAGGGAGCTGCGGGAGTTGAAGAGGAAAGAAGCCTCTACAGAAGGCCTCGGCTGAGCAGGGGCCACACCCTCAGCCCTCAAAGAGTGTGCCAGGTGCCCTGGGCACCCCAGCAAACTCATAGGGCAGCAAGTTGTCATGAACATTTGGGGGAAAATGAGGATACTTAACATTTGTTGGCATACTGTACACATTACCAGCTTGAACACTTTATGGTCTTACTATTAGGTCATGTGACATTGCTTTCAATGGTATCATATCTTTAAGAAGCTGGGTTTTCATTAGTTGAGAAAAATAAAGACTGGTACAGTGTGAACATAATAGCTGAAGACACCCAACAGGTAACAAGAGAGGAAGGGCTGTTTCTAATTCCAAGGTTTGGGAAATTGTACACTACCTGACAGGTATCCATAGACCATTAGGAATTAGCTGTGACTATTTAAGAATGAAAATATTGGGCGGTGCCTGTGGCCCAGTGAGTATGGGAGTTTCGGACCCAGCCCCAGCCAAACTGAAAAAAAAAAAAAAAAGAATGAAAATATTTTTCTTTTGACTTATGTGAATTATTTTTTCAAATGGCTACTTACGACAGAAATACTAAGTTGAGACCTAATTACTTAAATCAGTAGAACCATTAGTTGTTTTTTTTTTTTTTTGACCCAGGGTCTATGGAAGAATTATTAAATTAAATGCCCTGTAAACTGAGTGAGACCTTGTGGGAAGCTCTACGTCAGGCCACAGATTTCCATTCTGATGAATGAAGAGCAGCCTGGAGGACATTTGGGAGCAAAGGCCCACTGAGCTTAGCAGTAGGGAGGCTAGTGAGGTGCTGCTGATGAGCTGGGGTTTAAGAGAAGTTTGGGTGGTACAATGGATGGGATTTGATGAGTGATAGGAGAGTATGGAGAAAAGACTTCAGGTTGCTTCCTGGGTTCCTGCTCTGGGTAATAAAGCTGTTGTGGTCCCTTAATGGGAGGCTATAGAAAAGGGAGGGACAAGGTTCAAGGTGCAGGCTACAATGAACTCATTTTGAGACTGGCTTCATTTGAGATGCCTCTAGGTGAGCCAAGTGGCACATGCACAGTTAGGTTTGGTGCACAGCAGAAAGGCTAGATTGGAGACGGATTTGAGAACCAGCCACTAGGAGGTAATGCAAGCCAGAGATATGGCTGAAGTTTCTTCTCTCCCAGCCCCAGTGTAGAAAGACTGAAAGTGTGTTTGTGTCTGTCTATCTGTCCATCTCCCTAATGGGGAGACAGGGCAGCAGCATCATTTAAAGAGGGGGAAAGGAGGGGCGGCGCCTGTGGCTCAAAGGAGTAGGGCACTGGCTCCATATGCTGGAGGTGGTGGGTTCAAACCCAGCCCTGGCCAAAAAACTGCAAAAAAAAAAGAGGGGGAAAGGAGACTGAAGGAATTATCAGAGTGTTTGGAAGGCACCAATGGTGTGTGGTGGGATCCTAGAAGGTCAGGAGGAAAGGAGTGAGCAGAAAGGAATAGTCCACAGTATTAACAGGCTGCAGAGTGATGTGATCTGCTGCCTCCTGGTTTTCAATAGTCTTTTTTTTTTTTTTGAGACAGATTTTTACTATGTCACCCTCAGTAGAGTGCTGTGGCATCACAGATCACAACAACCACAAACTCTAGGGCTTAGGAGGCTGAGGCAAGAGAATCACTTGAGCCCAGGCATCTGAGATTGCTATGAGCTATGATGCCATGGCACTGTACTGGGAACAACAAAGTGAGACTCTATCTCAAAAAAAAGAATCTATACTTGATGGCTGGATGTGACAAGGTCTCAGAGGAGCCAGAAGGGAAAGGGTGAGATGCAGGGGTGAGTCCTGGCTATGGAAGAAGGAAATACAAGGATGGACAAATAGAGAATATTGTTCGTAGAAGCAGGAAGGAAGCTAGGGGAGTTCACTGCAGATTGCCTCTGTTCCCAATGAGTCTGGAAATAAGGTCATGAAGTTTGTCCAGACCTCAAGCTGTAGAATGGGCAGGGCAGCCACTGAGTAGAAATGAGGCAGGAGTTCAGGCCACACAGGCCACGTTTCTCCTAGGCATAATACTGCTGTGCTCCTCTAGTGCTGAAAATCAGGAGTTTCTGTGCACCATAATAAATAATATTAAATATAATACAATATAGTAGTACAATTAACATAGTATAATTAATACTATATAATAAGTTTTACTGTATTATAATTTTCATTGCTTTTTCGTGTTTTAACCAAATAACTGCAGTATCAAATGAAATGTCTACTTTTCTTAACTGATTGTTCTCTTCATTTTCAGTTAGAAATCCTATGTTCTGTCAACATTCTCCAGTTTATATTCATTGCCTTAAGATTGGACAAGATCATCCACTGGCCCTGGCTTGTATGTAACTTTTTAATCCTTAAATAAACTTTTCTTTTTTATTATAAAAGTAATTTGTGTTCATTATAGAAAACTTGGAAAAGACAGACAGTCGTAAGTAATAGACTAATAATCACCCAGAGTCTCGCCATTGGAAAGATAACATGGTTAGTAATGTTTTCTATCTCCTTATTTTATACAAATAGTTGAGATCCTGCTGTACATATAATTATTCATCCTGTTTTATTTTGTTTAATACTGTGTTATAAGCATTTTTCTATGTTAATATGTCTTTATAAACATCTTTTAAAGTTTAATTGAGGTCAGTACCTGTGGCTCAAGGAGTAGGGCGCCAGCCCCATATACCAGAGATGGCAGGTTCAAACCTGGCCCCAGCCAAAAAAAACTGCAATAAAGTTTAATTGATGCTAAATATTCTTCCAGTGTATTAATCAAACCATCTTCTGATTTCTAAAACAGAATATTTAGTTGTAGCCAGTATTTTGTGATTTTAAATGATGCTGCACTATGTATTTCTGTGCATAAAAATTATTGCCTTAGGCTCAGCACCCGTAGCACAGTGGTTACAGTACCAGCCACATACACCAAGGGTGGCAGGTTCAAACCCAGCCCAGCCAGCTAAAATCAACAATGTCAACCACAACAAAAAAATAGCCAGGCATTGTGGCAGGTCCCTGTAGTTCCAGCTACTTGGGAGGCTTAGGCAAGAGAATCACTTAACCCAAGAGTTTGAGGTTACTGTGAGTTGTGACACCATGGCACTCTACCAAGGGTGACGTAATGAGATTGTCTCAAAAAACAAAAGTCTTTGCCATATATTTTATTATTTTCTTAGGAAATACTTCAGAAACCGTATTACTGGGCTAGAGGGTGGGACATTTTGAGATTCTTAAGTACATATACTTCATTGCCAACTCATTTTTTCAAAATGCTATACCTGTTTGCATACTGGCTAGGAATGGAATCCTAAGTTAAGCTTCTGAACTGTGTCTTCAGTTAATGGGTGCTTGGTTAAATTAACTATGGTAGAAGGATGGATAGAGAGAAGGATAGGGAGAGAGGTAAGTGGTAAGCTATAAACTGAAGTATACAGTATGATTTCAACTATTAAGTAGATAGAAAAAAGACGGAGAATAAAGGCAGAAAAGTTCCCTTGCCTCTGGGAGGTGAGGTCAAGCTGCTGTTTTTGTTTTTATCTTCTTTGCTTCTTGATGTATATTTTTGCACACAAGATATTTTCTGCATTAAACATATTTTACCATATTTTGCCGTGTATAATGTGCACTTATTTGCCCAAATTTTGGAGGTAAAAGTAAGGATGCACACTATACATGGGTAGTACAGCTTGGGAGGCGGTGAACCCAGCAGGCCTCTCAAGACCACTGTGCCCTCCCACTTGAGCTTACCAGGCACATGGGGTTCCAGTGGGAGTAGGCCAAGTGGCCTCCACCAAGCACTGTGACCAGGAGAGGTGACAATGAGGAGGCTGGTAAGGCAGGCCATGGTTGTGCAGGACAGAGAAGGGCCAAGGCCTAAGGCCCAGCTGTGCAGAGGGTACCAGAAGCCCTACATAGGCCCAAGGGACTTGCCTCACTGCCTGTGGGATAAACAGCCTCATAAGCTCCCTCCCCACCAACCACATACATGGCCATTTCGGCCTCAGCCCCCAACCTGGCAGGGAGGGAAGAACTCCCAGGAGAAAGAAGGGACACCCTTCATAGAGCAGGCTGCAGCAAGAGGGTACCATTAATATGAGAAATGAAAGAAATTATAAATTTGAACCGTTCCAAAATTAAAATGAAGTGAACCAAAAGATAAGCCATGGATTGGGACAAAATACTTGCAAGGCACATATCAAAACATTGAGTAGGGCAGTGCCCGTAGCTCAGTAGGTGCGGCAGTAGCCTCATACACCAAGGCTGGTGAGTTTGAACCCAGCCCAGGCCAGCTAAAAAAACAATGACGACTGCAACAAAAAATATGTCAGGGTGTTGTGGTGGGTGCCTGTAGTCCCGGCTACTTGGGAGGCAGAGGCAGGAGAATTGCTTGAGCCCAAGACTTTGAGGTTGCTGTGAGCTGTGATGCTGTGGCACTCTATCCAGGGTGACAATGTGAGACTCTGTCTCAAAACAAAACAAAACAAAACAAAAAAAATTGACTAGGACAAATGACTCTTAAAAATTCAAAAATAAGAAAACAAACACCTAATTTAAAAATTGACAATAGACAGTCCACAAAGAGGATATACAGATGGAAGATGAGCACAGGAAAAGATGCTCAACATCATTATCCATTAGGGACAGGCAAACTAAAACCAGGAGGGGTTCCCCGACCTATTTATCAGAAGGGCGGGACTCAAACACACTGGCACAGCCAGGTATGTGAGGAAAAGTGGGGAGGGGAAGTAGGATGCTCCTCCCTTCCTGGCAGGAAGGCAGAATGGCACTGGTAATCTGCAAAACAGGTTGGCCATTTCTGATACAATTTAAGGTGTACTTACCATGTGACCCAGAAGCCACTCTCCTGAGCATTTACCCCAGAGAAGGGAAAACAGCCAGTTGCTTAGGAACCCACATTCCAGTGTTTTGAGCAACCACACTGAGGATAGCCAAAAGCTGGAAGCCACCTTCAGTGGACGGATGGGGCCACAAACCCTAGTCATCCATGGAATGCCACTCAGAAATGAAAGGGAACAACCTGTGGACACAGGGAGAAACCTGGTTGAATCTGGGGAGACATATCCTGATTGCCAGCAGCCAGTCTCAAAAGGTTACAACATGCTGTGATTCCATCTATGCAGTGTGCTCCCAAGGACAAAAGTATAGTGACAGCACAGATCAGGGGTTGTCAGGGGATTACTGTGGGGGTGACAGTGTGACCATGAAGGGTAGCACAAGGGATTTTATTTATTTTTATTTTTTATTTCTTTTGAGACAGAGTCTCACTTTATTGCCCGTGGTACAGTGCTGTGGCATCATAGCTCACAACAACCTCAAACTCCTGGGCAGAAGCAATTCTCTAGCCTCAGCCTCCCGAGTAGATGAGACTACAGGTGCCCATCACAACACCTCCCTATTTTTAGAGACGAGGTCTCGGTCTTGCTCAGGCTGGTCTTGAGACCATGAGCTCAGTCAGTCCCCCCCTTGGCCTCCCACAGTGCTAGGATTACAGACATGAGCCACTGCACCTGGCCTAACGCAAGGGATTTTACGGGGTGGGAGATCTCTTCTGTGTCCTGCCTGTGGCTGTGTGGATCTACGTGTGGATTACAACTCTTAGAAGTGTACACCAAGGAACACAGTCACTTTTACTGTGTGCTAGTTAGTCAAAACAGGAGAAACGAGAAGTCTTGGGGAGCAGGACAGGAAAGAAAGATGACACAAAGGAGCCTGGCTGGGTAACAGCGCCAGGGCTTATCCTCTGGGCTTGCGAGCAGGTGAGACAAAGTCTTTCTGGTAGGACAGCAACATACTCGAATGCATGTGGGGTGGGGCGGGTCAGGACAACATGCCTGCCCAGCCTCAGTCTGCCAAGGTCACAACATGGTGGGGGTCCCAAGACACCCAGACGGCTAAAGTTCCCGGGGAACCCATTCCCAAATGTGTCGCCAAAGCACCTACAGCAGGTTGTGGAAATGTCCCCTGAGAAGAGAGTATGGTGGGCTGTGATGCCAGCGGAGCCAGGCAGAGCCCCAGTGAGTGTAGGAGGGAGGGAGGAAGGGAAGGGAGGAGGACTTCAAGGGGGAGCAGAGGCCTCTGCTGATGCAAGGCTGTCCCAGGAGGAAGAGGCGCTGACTGACAGAGGAACCTTGGTTTCCCCAGCAGCACGCCCGCCCGCCCGCCCGCCCGCAGAGAGCCCCATCCCTTCTCTTTCACACACCGTCATCACAGCAGGCCTAGGAGGGGGCTGTCCTCATGGAGGCTGGCGCTGTCTCACCTAGAGAGACCCAGAAAGGTGTGGAGCACGCCTTCTCCGGGAAGCTGGGTGGGAGCGCTAAGGACACGTCTTCTCTCCGCCCTGCCTCAGGTTGTGTGTGTGCCCCTGTGGATTCTCATGTCCTTCCTGTGCCTGGTGGTCCTCTACTACATCGTGTGGTCTGTCCTGTTCTTGCGCTCCATGGACGTCATTGCAGAGCAGCG
>NW_003852747.1:265455-266011 GCF_000181295.1 Otolemur garnettii
GTAGGTGGGAGAGTCCCGTGAGAAGTGGAAGGGTCAATAAGAGGATGAAAACATGGGAATGGAGTAATCCAGAGTCTTGCAGTGGTGGGCAGGCAGATATCCCCCTTAGCCTGCCCACTTCTGAACTGATGCTCACTAAGTAATGGGTGCTAATCACCTTTCTAAGATTCAGCATTTGTGAGCCCTTCAGCTTTCAAGAAGTACAATTTCCCCATCTCTTGCTTGGACTTACATATGCCTACTGATCTTGAATCATGCAGAGATCCTGCTACCCACAACCCCCTTTTCTAAAAGCATACAGTCATGTGACCCTTGCTGACCTGTCGATCGTATGGAAAGATGCAGATTTGCAAAAGGCGATCTTGAGTTACTGAGTTTTCCAAAGAAGTTAGAGATATTTTTGGTTGTCACGACTGAGGTGCTTTTCCTGGTTTCTAATTGGTAGAAAGGACCCAGGATGCTGCCGAACAGCCTACAATCCCGAGGGCAGCCCCCCCACCAGCAGAGAGCAGGCCAGCCCCTCGGGGCAGCAGTGCTGTCCATTGGAGAGAGACCC
>NW_003852747.1:266031-266510 GCF_000181295.1 Otolemur garnettii
AACAACAATCAAGAAGTTCAGATAAACTTGAGGGTGAAATCAGGTAACCATGGCGATAGAATCAGGGCCGCTGATAGAAACACTGCTTCAGAGAGGCATCTGTCTCTTGAAGACACAGTCACCAGATCTGAAGGTTTAAAATCTCAACAGCTCTTATGAAGCAGCAAAATTACAGGTGACAAAGAGTCACCTCAATTTCTTCGTTCTAAGCTACATTTCCTGAATTTAAATTCCTAGCTTTCTCTCAATCTGTTAATCTCGCACATTCTTAATTCACCAGCTAAATTCAAACCGAGTTTGCAGAAGAACAGTGTCAAGCACTTGGGCCAAACCTGGCTTAGCCGGCTGCTGCAGGTGGGCCTGGCATAGCTACAGTCGGGTCTTTTCTATACACACACCCCTCCTGCAACACAACCAGGTCATTTGGACTGAGGGCCAAGTACAGAGATGGGGTGCAGGTTCACAGCGTTTAGATGGGG
>NW_003852747.1:269434-269909 GCF_000181295.1 Otolemur garnettii
GGGGTCCAGCTTGGAAAAGGCACAGTCAAGTACACTGACCTTTGAGAGTCTTACCTAGACCACTGGGAGGCTGCTTCCATTAATATGCATACATAATTGTGTCATTGGGGACAAAAGTCCTCTTCTGCCTGCTTTCTGGGAGTAAATGCAGACAGTAATTAGAAATACTAGAGGCACAAGAGAGGGTTGCAGCTGGCAACTGGGTAAGTCTAGACTATTTCAAATCCTGGAAACGATGGTGTGAGAAGGAATGGTTTCCATATATCCATGTGGAGGGCCACCCTGAGATTCCAAGCTGTGGCAGGAAGATTCACAGTGTCACTCCATCACTCCCTAGAAACATGAACCTGGGAGGCTGAGAGCAGGCCCAGTGGGGGACCTTTTCCCTGACATGCAGGGTGTCCACCCAGAGGCCCCTCCCTTACATGGCTGTGCGGTGTGGGTTGGCTGCAGGGAGGGTGGGCCTGAAGGATGG
>NW_003852747.1:270247-276569 GCF_000181295.1 Otolemur garnettii
TTTCTAGACATGAGTAGTATGTGCCTCCTCCAAGGAGAGGAACCAGAATAGGAAGCAGCTTCTCTCATTTCAAACAGAGCCTCTAACAGTGGTTCTCAACTTTCCTAATGCCGTGGCACCTTAATACATTTCCTGTGGGCCGCAACCCACAGGTTAAGAACCGCTGCACATAGTGCTAGGATGCACCAAGGAGTAAAAGAGAGCACCACAAGGGAATAGGAAGAGGATTCAGGGCAATTTGCTCAGCCAGAGGTTGGCTAACAGGCGGGAGAAGCTTGTGAATGTGGTATAGCAGTTAAGAGTCTGAGAGGAGCTTTTACAATAGTGACTTCAAGAGGATCTGTGACTCAAGCGAATCTCAGGTCCAACATAGGGAGCTGCCTGCAGATTGCACAGAGTCTTAGCTCCAAAAAGGGAACATCCATGGACTCCTCCATGTGCCATTCTGAGGCAATTAGATACTGGGGGACCATGGGCTCAAATGCAGCCACCTTCCAGGTCCAAGGAGGAATAGAGTAGGCCAGGAGTGCCCACATACCCCTGGGAAGGTCTCCATTCCCCTGATGTGGCTTCTTTTGAAACTGATAGGTGTGCAGATAGCATTTTCCACAAATATTCGGGTACACTGACTTCTTGGGTAGAGCCCCCACCTTCCCTAACACAGATCTCAGGTGCCATTTTGAGTGTATGATGCTGGGCTATGTCCCAACCTCGGGTGGGTTTGAGCTTCACATGGCTGCAGTCCCCACCTGGCTGGGGAGGGGCAGAGAAACAAGGCTTTTCATCATGCATCTGGGACAGTGCCCACCATCGTGCAGCCAGCTGCTATAGAACCAAATTTCAAACAAACTGCACTCCCTGGAGTTTCATGGCAGCATGGTTCACCTGAGGAGGCCTAGCCCTCTCTGGCCAAAGGCCTAGGACACTGTTTTGGGAGTTTGAAGCTGGGTAGCACCTCATTCTTTGGCTGAATTTGGGCTACCACCCAGCTGTGGAGGGACTGTGGAGGGACTGTGGAGCCTAAGATCTATACACACCTAGGACAATGCCCACTGCCCTGCTATAATATGCTTTTGAAACAACTTCTGAGTGGACAGCACATTCCTCTTGCATCTTGCATATTCTGTTTTCCTGGAAGGGGCCCCACACTCTCTGGTCATAGCCCCAAGTTGTCACTTTGGGAGTCTAAACCTGGGCATTGCCCTGCCCTCGAATTGAGCTCAGTTCTGCCCTCCTGAGTTGGGATACAGGAGCCCAAACTCTCCTACCTACTCCTAGGACAATTCCTACTGCCCTGTTACAAGCTGCATCGAGACTGAGATGGAGCAGATGGCACTCCACCATGCATCTTGCCCATACTGTTTGCCTGGAAGAGGCCCACCCTCTGAGTCAGAGGCCCAAGACACAATTTGGGGAGTTTAAAGCTGAGTATCCCAGGAGGAGACATGGAGACTGGGACCTCTCTTCCTCCAGCTGTGAATATACCTGCGACCACTCCCAAGCTTGACTTTTGGGAACAAGTGAAATAAATGCAGGACAGCCACTTCTGATGGGCTTCCAACGGGTACACCCCCAATGATATTGGGTTCCTCCATTCAGGGCTGGACAGGGACCCCCATTTTCTAGGCCTCGGTAAGCTCAGAAATCAACTTCACCAGAGAATTCCATCGCTAGGTACAAACATGTCCTTTCCAGGCTGCATTCTCTGGGCTCAAGCAACACCAAGAAAAAAGCAGCCTTATCAGTATCTCATGGGGAGGGGGGTTCCTCCTGGAGTAGGGAGCACTCATTCTACTGACTTGACTGGGGCAAGGACTGCATTCTTTTGCTAATGTTGGGATTCCTTTCTGCCTGCAGACTCCTGTCCAACTATAACATGTTCCAGACATGCCTTCCCCAAACCCTTGCCACAGGATAGAAAAAGCAGTATGTAAACCCCTGTACAGAAGGCCCACATGGCTGCCCACTTGGGCTCCCCACTTTGTTGCTGGAGGTTCTCTTCCCCCTTTCTCTTATCTATCTCTTTATCAATAAACTCTGTCCTGGCTCAGCACCTATAGCACAGCGGCTAGGGCACCAGCCACATACACCAGAGCTGGTGGGTTTGAACCCAGCCCAGGCCTGCCAAACAGTGACAACTACAACCAAAAAATAGCCGTGCTTTGTGGGCAGGCAACTGTAGTCCCAGCTACTTGGGAGGCTGAGTCAAGAGAATCGCTTAAGCCCAAGAGTTGGACATTGCTGTGAGCTGTGACGCCAGGGCACTCTACCAAGGGTGACATACTGAGACCCTGTCTCAAAAAAAAAAAAAAAATTACATGTGAGATGGTGATTTTCCATCTTTTGTATTAACCTGGATGGAGAACACATTCTTCCTAGTAAAGCATCACAAGAATGGAGAAGCAAGAATCCAAGGTACTCAATTTTGATAGGAGAACAACTGATGCTAGTACATGGCAGGGGGTGGGAGGGATGGGGAAGCAGAGAGAGGGGAAGAGGGAGGAGTGGGGGTCACGGTGTGTGACACACCTCTTGGGGGTGGGACACAATATACAAGAGGGTCTTTCTCTAACAAATCTAACCTGGTTCTGTGTACCCTCAATGAATCCCCAAGAACAAAGAAAAAAAAATTACATGTGATCCAATTAAATATGCTTCATAAAATTTACTTATTCCCCTTAATTTGAAAATTACACTACAAAAAGGTTTTTTACCTTTTTAGTAAATATCCTTAAGAAAAAAAAATCCCTATATTGTCTGCATCAATTTTTTTTTTAAGACAGATCTCGTGACATTGCCCTCAGTAGAGTGCTGTAGTGTCACAGCTCACAGCAACCTCAGACTCTTGGGCTTAGGCGATTCTCTTGCCTCAGCCTCCCAAGTAGCTGGGACTACAGGCACCTGCTACAATGCTCGGCTATTTTTTGGTTGTAGTGTTGCAGGAGGACGAGGCCCAATGGAGAGAAAGAGCACCCAAGCACCACGTTTATAAGAGGAAGAGCTTTATTCACCATCCGGGAGCTTACGGCATAGAAGAATTCCAAATGGCCGCACTCCCCAACTGGCTTGGTCTTTCCCTTTTTAGCGACAGTCAAAAAGTTCCATCCCACAAGTACCCCTTTCAATGGCCAGTTTGAATCAAGCGGGAGATGCTATTCCAGCCAGTACAGAACTATAGGATTTCACAGAACTTGGAAATTTCCAAGTTCCAGCAAGTTAAGTTTACAGATTCCCAAGAGCTGAGCCACCATGGAGAGGACCCCCGCAGGTGTATCTTTGCGGTCTCCTTGAGAAGACCTGTTCTCCTAGACCTCACCCTTCTTGGGTATCCTCTCTCAGTAGTTGTCGTTGTTTGGCAGACCCAGCCGGTTTGGAACCCGCCAGCCCCGATATATGTGGCTGGCGCCCTAGTCACTGAGCTACAGGCACGAAGCCTCCATTAATGTTTTAACTAAATAAGAAAGACTGGACTTTAAGAGGGTTAAAGTTTAAATCCATAAAACATTCCATATTACCTTTATAACCTTTAATCTTATAATCCTATTTGAACAAATATTTTAAGCCTTTGATATTTAACAAATCTTTCAAAATTAAAATTCTAAAGTTAATCCTTTTAACCTCAAAATAGTTTCTCTAAATATTAAAACTAATAAAAGTCTAAAAAAGTCATATGAGACTTCTTTAATGGGTTTAAGCCATGTAAAAACATTGTTGAATATAAAATCATATTTAATTTTCTGTGAATTGTGCTCATATTTAAAAAGCTAAAAAAATTACCCCAAAATATGACTACTCATCATAAAGAATATTTTAACTTAAAGGCCATTAACAATCAGAAAACATCAAAAAGGGCTTTGCCTCTATCTGCATAAAACCAAACTAACCTGATCAAGAGATCAAAGAAGACAACTGACTTCCTTTCCTCCCCTGAAGGCTGGAAGACCTGGCCGAAATCATTTAAAACACAATTCCTGTCTCTCTGGCTAATTTACAGATCAATGTGTTTTGCATCATCCATTCATCCTCCCTAATAACAACTTGCTACATTTCCCCCCTCCCTTCTAAGCGACATCTATAATCTACCTTAATTATAAATTAATCTTTCAACAAACTGAAGTTTATATATATTCTAATGTAATGTTTATGACTTTTTATGTAAAACGTTACTAATTATTTCTATAGTCTATTTTCTGGAAGTCAAAAAAATCCTCTTTCTATCTCAAACTATTAGCCTAAAACAATATATATATAAATATATATTTACACATAAATATTTAAAAACAAAATTAAAACATTTATATTTCTCTCTCTCCTTAATTTCTCCAAAATTTAAAAACCACCTATAAATATTCTTAATTTCGGACAATATAATTATTCACATAAGTTCAATAAAAATCTATTTTCTTCTATAAGACACAATCAAAAACACTAGTTGTTGAGCTTGGCACCTGTAGCTCAGCAGCTAGGTCTCCAGTCACATACACCAGAGCTGGCAGGTTTGAATCCAGCCCCGGCCTGCCAAACAACGATGACAACTACAACCAAAAAATAGCCGGGTGTTGTGGAGGGCGCCCAGAGTCCCAGCTACTCAGGAGGCTGAGGCAAGAGAATTGCTTAAACCCAAGAGTTTGAGGTTGCTGTGAGCTTTGACGCTGTATCACTCTACTGAGGGCAACATAGTGAGACTCTGTCTCAAAAAACAAACAAACAAACAAACAAACAACACTAGATGTTTTATGAAGACGTAGAGTAAAATAACATTTTCAAAAATGTCCAAACTATGTTAAAGAATTAAATTAACTTTATAAGGCTAATAAAAAGACTTTCAAATCTAACCTAAGATTTCTTACAAAGGATTCCAACAAAGCCAATTAATAAAAAGGGTGGCTAATAATT
The DNA here is from genome assembly GCF_000181295.1 of Otolemur garnettii. Taxonomy (NCBI): domain Eukaryota; kingdom Metazoa; phylum Chordata; class Mammalia; order Primates; family Galagidae; genus Otolemur; species Otolemur garnettii. Next base: position 275,144 of record NW_003852747.1, read on the forward strand.
ATTCTTACTGCTCTCTATACGAATAAAGCAGATCCAGTATACTGAGAGTAAAGTTTATTTGGGCAAGTAAATTGATTCTGCTATGATTTGCCTTTAGTAAAATAGGAAATGAGAGAAAGACAAATATGGTTAAAAAATAAAAACTATGGCTCGGCACCTATAGCTCAACCGACTAAGGCGCCAGCCACGTACACCTAAGGTGGCGGGTTCGAATCCCCAGCCCGGACCCGCCAAACAACAATGACAGCTGCAACCAAAAAATAGCCGGGCGTTGTGACGGGCGCCTGTGGTCCCAGCTACTTGGGAGGCAGAGGCAGGAGACTCGCTTGAGCCCAGGAGTTGGAGGTTGCTGTGAGCTGTAATGCCAGAGCACTCTACCCAGGGGGACAGCTTGAGGCTCTGTCTCAAAAAAAAAATAAAAATAAAAAAAAAATAAAAACTATGTCTCACCTGTACTAGTGATACAGGATTCCCCCACTCCAGGATGTACAGGGACCCCCCATTCTCTAGGCCCAGGTGAGCGCAGAAATCAGACCCCATTTCCGGGCACAGACAGGCTGCCTTTTCCACGCCACACTCTCTGGGATCTAGCAAGGTAATGAACTAAACAGCCTGAGTCATTCTGAGGTAGTTCCACCTAGAGAAGGGAGCACACACACTAATCCCTTCTTGGGGACCTAAACTGTAAGGACCTATTAACCTTGCCCTTGGAGGAGGGACTACATTCATTCATTTGTTAATGCACTCATTAACTTTGAAAAGACGTTTTTCCACCTACCAAGTTCTGGCCAAAATGTAATACAGACCCCTAAACAAAGGCCCCCTGAGAGAGACTTCCAACTTAGGTCTTCCCCTCTGCCAGAAGCTCTTTGCTTTTGACTCCTGTACTCTCTTCTGTCTAATAACATCCTGTCTTACCACTGATCTGTGGTCCGTGGGTTCATTCTTCGAATCCCCGAGACCAACGACCTACTGAGGAAGAAATTCTGGTATCATATTTGGGGGCCGTTGTCCGAGATTGAAGATCTGTGGTAAGCAACGGGACCACTTAACTGTATCCTGTTTTTCTCTATAATCCTAACAATGGAGACTAATAATTCAGATGCCCGTCAGCCCCTAAAAGCGCATAGTGCTGCCGACCTCCAGGTCATAGGCAAGAGGCTGTTGGGGAACAAACTTTGTAATTCCCCTTGGCTCCAAAAGCAGTGGTTAGGGCACTGACCACCTACACTGAGGCTGGCGGGTTCAAACCCAGCCCAGGCCAGCCAAATGACAATGACAACTGCAACAAAAAAGTAGCCAGGCATTGTGGTGGACACCTGTAGCCCCCCATACTTGGGAGGCTGAGGCAAGAGAATTGCTTAAGCCCAAGAGTTTGAGGTTGCTGTGAGCTGTGATACCCCGGCACTCTACCAAGGGTGACATT
>NW_003852747.1:276589-287641 GCF_000181295.1 Otolemur garnettii
AAAAAAAAAAAAAAGAAGTAGCTCCCAGAGGTCCTGGGGGACCCAGCACTGGTTCTGACCCCAGGGCACTGGAGGGCCTTCTGAAAACCCTGCTCTCCTAGATCTTTCACTATCCTCTTGGTGTTCCTTGATCCCAAACCTCTTCTACTGATCTCTACAACCCCCTGCCGCTTTCTCTCTCTCCTTGTGGTTTGCACGCTTTGAATGTCGGTAAAGGATTGCTTTATATATCTACTTAAGTTGGTACTGGGTCTTTCTCGTATTTTTCGGATGTTATAAGCATGTTTCAAAAAGGTACTTTCCATTGCCTTTCACTGCAAAATTAAATTCAATTGGCTTTTCCACATGTTTGAGAAAAAATTAAATTCATGGCTTTTCCACGTGCTGGAGAAAAAACTGAACTTTGTTAACAGAGGCCAAGAAGTTGGTTCCAAACAAAGTGCAAATGACTCCCCAACTTGGCTTCTCCAGGCGACCAGGAGCCTCTGATGGGAAGCCCGGGGGCAGCACCGCAGGCATGAATTTCCCTAAACCCTAGGTTACAGTTCAGTCTCTTCTTTAAAAGAAAAAAGGGAAGAAAGAAAACCTTTGAAAATGGAGAAAGGGGGTAGCGCCTATGGCTCAAGGAGTAGGGTGCCAGCCCCATAAACCGGAGGTGGTGGGTTTAAACCCAGCTCCGGCCAAAAACTGGAAGAAAAAAAAAAAAAACCGAAGAAGTTTGAGAAGATCTCAAAAACAAATCAACCAAGGCAAGTATAACAAAAATCGAAAAAAAAAAACCAAATGTACAAAATCAGGGGCGGGCGCCTATGGCTCAAGGAGTAGGGTGCCAGCCCCATAAACCGGAGGTGGTGGGTTCAAACCCAGCCCCGGCCAAAAACTGGAAGAAAAAAAAAAAAAAACCGAAGAAAGGCAAAAAAAAAAAAAAATGATCCTAGGTATTTGACTTTTTTCTGGTCTACTGTCATAAATGGAAAGGTTCAAAGACATTCCAGGTGTCTCTAAAACCTCGACTAGTTGTAACTAATTCTAATGCAAAAATTTTAAAGTGTCTCTCAACGCTGATTTTTTTCACTGAGTTTAATTATTGTTGCCTTACTAACTTCTGGGAAAGAAAGGAGGGCGGAAAAGATTGCATTTAAGACCTGTTCATGATACAAATCCTATTTCCCTTGTTACTGGGAAGTTAGAAGAAGCTTGTACAAATTATAAAGGGTTACAGGTGGGAGCACCACGCAGTGGTTTTCTCTAGGACGGGGCTCATCCCCACTTTAATTGATACTCTTGGGGCAGGTGCAGAAAGGGACAGCACTTGCATGAGGTAGGACCAGGCTCCCAGATACTTGATTTCTTGGCCTGTGCTGCCAGCAAGTCATGAGCACAGGAGAGCCATTGGGTAAAAAGCCCTACACTGGTAATTGTGGCTAAATCAAGACCAGCGCATGGGCCGAGGTTCCACTCTCCTCAGGGATTCTTTCCCAAGCATTGGTGGGAGACTTCCTTTTGTTTGGCTGGAAGGGTTCCTAGGTTGGTCAGAGGAGGCTTTGACAACCCAGGAACATAGGGTGGGATTGATTAAGAAACTGGACGTTTGTTCTTGCCCACAGATGGGTAATGTTCTCTAAGAGAACACCCAGGTACATGTTCTCTTGCCAAGAGAACTTTAATCATCTGGGACCTCTATGGCTCCCGGGTACCTGATTTTTCGGCCTCTGCTGCTGTAACACCCCGCTGGGCTATGTTAGGATGTGTTCAATCCTCAGACTGTGAAAAAAGAATGTGTGGTTTTTCTTCTGCACCCAAGCCTGGCCCTAGTATCGACTCTGTAAATGGCGGCCAATAACCACCAGAGGGCACTCTAAATTACGGTAAACAAAAGGAGAAATGGTCTGAATTACCTCAGTCCAAGCTTTCTTTTTTCTCAGAGACCACCCCCAGCTGTGCAAAACCTGTCAGATCCAGCTCTGTTGGCTGTAGTAACTTCCCCAAATGGCCAGGGATTCCCAAGAGAGACACCGTCAACACCTATTGAAACCCACCATCTACTTCTCCCACACCTTCCTCGGTACATTTAGAAAACTCCAAGAAGTCTGTTCCAAGAATGTTTTCTGGCCCTATTGGGACCTGCAGAAAGCAATGGTATCCTTTGTGTTCTTTGGTTGAGACTGCAGGTGGTGAGAGGGAAAATGCTCGCGTGTATTTACTCCATTTTCTCTGACAGATTTAAAACAAATTAAGGTTGATTTAAGGAAATTTTCTGATGACCCAGATAGGTATACAGATGTTCTCCAAAGGTTAGGACAAACCTTTGACCTCTCTTGGAGAGATGTAATGCTGCTACTGGATCAAACTTTAACTTTAAATGAGAAAAATGAAGCCTTAGGTGAGGCTAGAAAGTGAGGTGATTTGTGCTTCATGGCCAATACTGATGGCAGCATGTCCTCTGAGGAAAGGGACAGACACCCCACGGGAAGGCAGGCAGTTCACTTTAAGGATCCTGAATGGGACCCTGAGAAACAAGGTGACTGGTGGCACAAACATTTTCTAACATGTAACCTAGAAGGTTTACATCGATCTAAAAAAAGCTTATAAATTATTGTAAGTTGTCTACTATTTACCAGGAGCAAAATGAGAGTCCCTCAGCCTTTCTTGAGCAGCGTAGGGAGGTGATGAGAAAACACACTCAGTTGACACCTGACTCCTTAGAGGGCCAAATTATTTTAAAAGATAAATTTATCATTCAGGTGGCACTGGACATTCAAAGAAAACTCCAGATATTGGCTCTAGACCCAGATCATAACCTGAAGAATCTTCTTAAAATGGCCACAGTGACCTTTTATAATCAAGATCAAGAGAAAGAGGAGGAAAAAGACAGAAGATATAAAAAAGAATGACTGTAGTAATGGCACTCCAACAAACAGGCACATTCAGGGAAAGAGGGAAGCCAGAGGAGCTAAGGAAGGACAAGAGCTTCCAATGTGGTCAGACTGGCCACTTCAAGGGAGATTGCCCCTGGTAGCACTGACTGTCAGGAAAGCCACCAGGCCCTGTCCAGAATGCAACGGTGATCACTGGAGAGCAGCTTGTCCCCCGAGGTGAAGGCCTCCTGGGACAGTGATCCAGTCAGCACCCAAACTGGACTGAGGGTGCCCAGGGCAGATTCTCATGGCTCCAGCTTGTATTATCACCCCTCAAGAGCCTCGGGTCTGCCTCATAGTGGAGGGCCAGAAGACAGAATTTCTTCTGGACACTGGAGCAACCTTTTCTGTACTCCTGTCTAACCCTGGTCTTCTATCCCCAAATCTGTAACTATACAGGAGTTGTCTGGAAAGCTGGTTACCAAATTGTTCTCTCAACCTTTAAGCTGCAATTGGAATGACTGGCTGTTCTCTTATGCCTTCCTAATCATGCCTGAAAGTCCTATTCCCCTTTTAGAAAGAGTCATACTAACTAAATTAGAATAACCATTTATACGAATATGGAACAGAAACCTATACTATGCCTTCCCTTATTAGAGACAGAAATTAACACAGAAATATCAGCTACTGAGAGACAGGTGGGAAGCACAAAATATGCTCAACTGGTCCAAATTAAGTTTAAAAATCCCACTATATGAGCAGTGCCCGTAGCTCAGTGGGTAGGGCGCTGGCCACATTCACCCAGGCTGGCGGATTCAAACCCAGCCCAGGCCAGCTAAACAACAATGATAACTGCAACAAAAAAATAGCCAGGCTGTAGTCCCAGCTACTTGGGAGGCTGAGGCAAGAGAATAGCTTAAGCCCAAGAGCTTGAGGTTGCTGTGAGCTGGGGTGCCATGGCACTCTACCCAGGGTGACATAATGAGACTCTGTCTCAAAAAAAAAAAAAAAATCCCACCGTAACTCAGGGATTTAGGGACAGTTCTCACTTGTTTGGGCAAGCCTTAGCCCAAGACTTGAGTCATTTCTCATATCCCACAGAGACTTTTATTCAGTATATAGATGACCTTCTTTGGGGAGCACCAGATGCAGAGGAATGCCACAAAACTACCCAAGCTCTATTAAGCTACCAAAGCTCTATTAAGCTTTGTAGTTGATTGTGAATACAAAGTTTCCAAGGCTAAGCCCAATTACATGTTCCTGAAGGGCACTATTTGGGTCTCCGACTTTCACAGGAAAAGAGAGCCTTGCGCAAAGAAAGAATAGAACAAATATTGGCTCACCCTAACACTGGAACTCTCAGACAGCTTTAAGGCTTCTTAGGAATTACAGGCTTTTGCAGACTCTAGATTCCCAGATATAGTGAAACAGCTAGACCACTCCTTCTTTAATTAAAAATGCTCAAAAGGAGTGCCTGGTCATTCTAGAATGGGAACCAGCAGCAGATAAGGCATTTCAACAGTTGAAAAAAACGCTCTCTTATAGGCCCCTGCTTTAAATCTTCCCACTGGACAACAATTTAATCTATACTTTATAGGGCAAACTGAAATTGCCCTAGAGGTCTTGAGCCAATGCAGGGGTCCAGTTTTGTAACCTATAGCTTGTCTTAGTAAAGAAATTGACACAGTGGCCAAGGGATGGCCACCTTGTCTGGGAGTTGTAGCAGCTATAGCCCTTAACCCCAGAGGCAATTAAACTAACTTTGGGAAGAGACCTAATTACCCCAACTTGGGAAGGTCCTTTTCCTGTTACTTTCTTCTACAGCTGTTAAAGTTACAGGAACAGATTCCTGGTTACATCATTCACAAGTGAAATCCTGAAACCCATCATCTCTTACAGACATGGCCATGGCCTCAGCGCCCATAGCTCAGTGGTTGGGCGCCGGCCACATACACCAGAGCTGGTGGGTTCAAACCTGGCCTGGGGCCTGCTAAACTACAATGACAACTACAACAACAACAAAAAAAGCCAGGCATTGTAGCAGGTGCCTATAGTCCCAGCTACTTAGGAGGCTGAGGCAAGAGAATCAGTTAAGCCAAGAGTTTGAGGTTGCTGTGAGCTGTGACATCACAGCACTCTACCAAGGGCGATAATAGAGAGACTGTCTCAAAAAAAAAAAAACTATGAAGGGAATAGACCACAGTCCACCTACACCTGTGAACCTAAAGAAAATTTGAAGTTATTATTCAGAAGACAGCAAGGAAAGTGTTGATACAGTTTTCTCTCAAAATCACAGACTTGATTATTTCCAACTGGCCATCACTGACACCTTAATTAACCCCTTCCCCACACTGTTCTGCCCTTGCCTTCAAACAGTGAAAAGAGTTCCAGCTCAAGACCTGACTCTGTTGCGGACCCCTGGATCACTGCCCATCTGGAGAGACCCTAACTGTCCCCTTCTATTGATACAGAGTTTCCCCATTCCAGCCTGGACGAGGGACCCCAGTTTCCTGGGACTGGGCAATTTCATGAAGAAAATATCCTAACATTTTGCCCCAAGCTAGACAGATCAATCCGAATTTCCATTTACTGTGAGCCCTGGATTGCCCTCCTCTGAGGAACCTCTAACTGCTCCCTATATCACTATCCATCTTTAGCAGGAAGCAGTTTGGAGTGGTCAGCTCCCCTTTTCCCTAAAAGCAGTTAGAGCTTCTATTTGGAGAAGGAGGATTGATACAGGATTCCCCCCCACCCCCGCTCAGGGATGGACAGGGATGCCCCCCCATTCTCTGGGCCCAGGTGCACTCAGAAATCAGACCCCCATTTCCAGGCACAAACAGGCTGTCTTTTCCAGGCCACACCCTCTGGACTTTAGCAAGGTCATGAACAAAGCAGCCTGAGTTATTTGGGGGTAGTTCTACCTAGAGTACGGAGCAAATACCCTAATCCCTTCCTGATAACCTTTTTTATTTTTTTATTTTTTTGAGACAGAGTCTCAAGCTGTCGCCCTGGGTAGAGTGCTATGGCATCACAGCTCACAGCAACCTCAAACTCTTGGGCTCAAGCGATTCTCTTGCCTCAGCCTCCCAAGTAGCTGGGACCACAGGCGCCCATCACAATGCCTGGCTATTTTGTTGTTGTTGTTGCAGTTGTCATTGTGGTTTTAGCTGGCCTGAGCCAGGTTCGAACCCATCACTCTGTGTATGTGGCCAGTGCCCTACCCCTGAGCTATGGGCACCACTGCTTCATGATAAACTTGCCCTTGGAGGAAGGACTACATTCATTCATTTGTTAATGTACTCATTAACTTTGAAAAGATGTTTTTCCACCTACCCAGTCCTGGCCAAAATGTGATATAGAATCCTAGACAAAGGTCCTGTGAGAGAGACTTCAACTAGGTCTTCCTCTCTGCCAGAAGCTCAAGGGCTTTTGACTCCTGTACTCTTCTCTCTAGTAACTTCCTGTCTTACCACTGATCTGTGGTCTGGGTTCATTCTTTAAATCCCCGAGACCAACGACCTACTGAGGAAGAAATTCTGGTATTATTAGATTTCACCCTTGTTTACAATACCACCTCATAAAATAATACATACCTATTTAACTAAACTAATCTATTCGTAAAATTAAGAGACTAGTCAAAAAGTGTAGAATAATATACAGTGGTCAAATTTGCTCCAATTTGTTTTTTCTTTCTGCTTCATAGTCCTAAGGTAACATATTGGGTTTTAATATGTAAAATCTTTGAATTTCAAAATAGGCATTGAAAAACTAACACTAAGACTAATGATCAAAAAGAAAAAAGCTGCAAAAGCCTTAAGGTTCAACAAAGATTACTCAACTTGCTAGCCCAGGTGCTCCTAAATAAACAGGCAGTGCTGGAGCTCCTGTGGGCTACGCTGGAAAGAATCTGTACGGTATTGAACACTATCTGCTATGTCTATACAGATACCTCAGGAGAAACTGGAACCAAAATACAAATTTCCCAGTAAGTAGTGTGGTTGCAACGGGGCCTGACAAGTGGCTGCACACCCAACTGAATTTCAGAAATACTCACTTGAATTACTCAAAACTTCAAATCAATTCAATAAAAACTTTTTTTTTTTTTGGAGACAGAGTCTCACTGTGTTGCCCTTGGTAGAGTACTGTGGCGTCACAGCTCACAGCAACCTCAAAGTCCCGGGCTTAAGCAATTCTCTTGCCTCAACCTCCCAAGTACCTAGGACTACAGGTACCCACCACACTGCCTGGCTATTTTTTTGTTGCCATTTGGCCGGGGCCGGGTTCAAACCTACCACCCTAGGTATATGGAGCCAGTGCCTTACTCACTGAGCCATAGGTGCCACTCCAATAAAAACTCTTAAAGCTTAATATTACCCTTTTTTAAAATTGAGTCTCCATAGAGACTGTCAAAAATTGCCAATGCGGACTATATTTCAAGTCATCAGGGCGGAGGCTTGGGAAAAGTATTCAGTTACCAATAATTATGCCTCAGATAAACCTTATTGGCTGTGATACTGCCACTGCACAAAGGTATGCTAAATATTAGCTTAAGAAGTGTGCTAAGACTGTAAGTAATTCTTCAATGAGGCAGAATTCTTCCTCATCAGCTGCTGCTCTTGTGTTCTCTTGAAACATACAGGGAAGGCAGGATAAAAGCTGAATTTCTTCCACTGGAGTGCCAAAACTGAGTAAGGACCAGTTGCCATTGTTACTTGCAATAGGGTCCATCAGAGTTTTTCAAGTAAACTTTTAATTTTTTTTTCTTTTTTGCCGTTTTTGGCTGGGGCTGGGTTTGAAACCACCACCACTGGTATATGGGGCTGGTGCCCTACTCCTCTCAGCCACAGGCACCACCCCAGCTTTTAAATTTTTAAAGGGTTCCAGATTTACCTGAGTATTACAAATATAACACAGAGGATTTCCATATACTTCCCTATTAACATATTACATCGGCCTGCACATTAGTCACCATTAAGGAAGCAATAGTGATACATTATTATTAGCTAAAATCCTACCTTTTCTTTCTTTTTTTTCTTTGAATCATGAGCATATACTGTTTATTCAAAATAATAAAGTTTTGAACATCATGGCAAGTATTTGTGAAAAAAAAGTTTTAAAGTAGTAATAAAACAGAACAATTGATAAGTACTAATGGAACAATATTTAGAAAACAAATTCCTTCGGCTAAGAAAGTGAGACTATCTCCTATCCTACTTAAGATCCTAAATTTCAGGGGTAGAGAAAAACTTGCTAACTGCTCAGACGGAAGCAGTTTTTTGCTATGGTAGGAAAAGTATGGGTCTCCAAAGAAGTGCATGTCCTAATCTCAAGAACCTGCCTGTAAATAGGTGTTAGCAGAAACAGCTTGCTCTATAAAAAATATTTTCTGGAGGGTATGTACAGAGATCCACAGTCTCCTGGCCACCAGAGACATCTCTTCTGTTAAGTCCCTATTAAATGTTTTCTTAGAAACTGGGTGTCAGCCTCTGGCCTCTAAGCTCCTTTGGCCTTTGTGAGTAGGTTTGCCTATACCTGCTCACCAAGGAACATGATTGTGTTATGTTTTATGTAAGTAACTAAAGAAAAGTGACAGGGTGAAAACAAATGGGTGGGCAAAATATACCAGGTAACAAAGATAAATCAAGGCTGGGTGTGGTGGCTCACGCCCCTAATCCTAGCACTCTGGGAGGCCGAGGTGGGTGCATTGCTTGAGCTCAGGAATTGGAGACCAGTGTAAGAGCAAGACCCCGTCTCTAAAAAATAGGTGGGCTTCATGGGCGGGGGAAGCACCTGTAGTCCCAGTTACTGGGGAGGCTGAGGCAAGAGGATTCCTTAAGCCCAGGAGTTTGAGGTTGCTGTGAGCTATGACACCAACACACTCTACTGAGGGCAACAGAGTGAAACCGTCTCAAAAATCCCCAAGCAAACCAAAGATAAATCATTACCATTATTTAGTATTAACTGTTGAAATAAGATACCAAAAGAATTAGCCTAAGGTAGGAGTTGGCAAACTTTTTATCTAAAGAACCAGGCAGTAAACATAGGTTTTGTGGCCATGTGTTCCCTATTGCAACTGTTCAGCCCTGAGATAGTGGTACAAAAGCAGTCACAGATAGTGAGCGTGCTGTGTTCCAGTGAGACTTTATGTTAAAAATAGGCAGCAGCCTTGATTTGGTTTGTAAAGCCCTGGACTAGCCAAAATGGGATATTATGTAATGATAAAAGATATGATCCATAAACAGAGGTTTAGTAATATGTCACCATTGGTTAAACAACATAAATTAAAAAGCAAAAATCTCTGGAAATTCAAGATCTTGGCAAAAAAATTCAATTTTAGGACATTCTGATCCAGTATGCTATATTATACAAAAACATGGAGAATATTATTGTAATCCACCTGTTCAATGAACTTAACTTTAGAAACTTGTATCCAAAAATGTAGAATATATATATTTTTTCAGCATTCATAGATCATACACAAAAATCCACAAACCCAAACTGACAAAGTAGATGTCTTCAGACCAAAATTACCAATCATAATGAAATAAATTCTGAAGTTATGCCATTTAGGATGCTTTTTGCTGCAAGTTTAGAGAATATCTAAATAAAAGGAGCTCCAGCAAGTTTATTTTTTCTATATAACAAGGCATCAAAGAGGCAATTCCAGAATTAACCCAGTAGCTAAGTGTTGTCAGGTTCTAGGTCAGCTTTGTGGAGCTCCTCTCTTCTCTCCTCCTGGTTCCAAGATAGCTGCAGCAGCTCCAGGCATCAAGTTCTCATAAGAAAATGTTTAAAAGCAGTGAGAGGAGATGGACTCTGCACGATACATCTGTCTCTTCCGAATGAGTAAAATTTTATTTCCCAGTAGTCCCAGAAGATTCCCCTGGCCAATGCTAGGCTATACTGGCCACTCTGGGCTGTACAGGATCTGATGGCCTCAAATAAGATAAGACACAACTGCTGCTGGAAACAAGGGCGCTTGCTTAATGCCTGCTAGGCTGGAAACCACTTGTGACAGTCATATAAAATAACCCAAATAATTTAACACTCTAGAAATTAAGAAACACTTCCCTAAATTTAAATTATTCCTGCATTAGGAAGAAATAAAAACTGAGATTATTGAAAGATGATCATCATTTCCTATTCACTATTGATCATCATTTTCTGGTTTTGTTACTTTTTTTCACTGCCTGGGTGTTTGGTAGTCTTGAGCAGCACATTTAGTGTATTATAGGTGAATCTTTCAGGTTTTCATATAATATGCATGCATTTAAAAGCTGTAAAACTTCCTCTAGTTAAAGCTTTGGCTACATCTCACATCTCTTTGGCTGTAGCCCACACCTCACGTCTCTTGAGTGTAAAACTCTCGATTCATTCTTTCCATTACCATTCATGGGGAGCACATGATTTATTTGCTTGTTAATCAAATAATAATTTGACATTTTTTAATTTCCAACAAAACTAAAATATTGACTGTTGTTAAAATTATTACACCATGGTTAGAAAATGTGATCCTGCAATGTGTTGTAGAAGAAATTTTTCCCAGCCTTTTTCTGCTTCTTTGACAATGATGATCTAAACAATTTTCATCCATAACATTTTTCTTTGATACAGATTTTCTGACTTAGAATAAAATATAAGGTCTAAATGAAGGCATTCTGTAGCAGTCCTATAGCTTATGGCTAGGAAGAGTGAGAGTTATAAGAAATACCTGTACTGGAACACCTTGGTGAAAAGGGCATGGAGAGAGATTTAGTTCTAACAAGCAGAAGAGCTCGTGAGATGAGAGCATTGGTGACTTGGCAGTCTCTTCACCTGTGGTGTTGATTGGCAGGAGCTCAGCCTTATATTAAGCTGGAGGAGAAGGCAGTCAAAAAGCATGAGCATTCTATCACGGATCCACTCACTCTGACTCTGTCTCCTCTCCTGCCTGCAGAATGCCAGTACAATGTCTTTCTGCTGAAGATTACCAAGCTCTGCTAAAGACTAAGAGCTATCTGTTCTAAGAAGACTGCTCTACTCTCTCTAAGATACTCTGTCTCTCTCTCTCTAGCTAAAGTAGATAGCCCTCAAGCACCTAGGAGAAATTGTTCCTGAGCAAGGGAGCTTATGGGTCCATGTCCAGAACCTACCTAAGCTGGGCAGAGACCTGGCCAGTCCCGGGCCCTGACAGCATTCTCATCTACGTTACATT
>NW_003852747.1:287818-288968 GCF_000181295.1 Otolemur garnettii
ATAAGGCTTTTCCTCAGTATGAATTACTTGATGTTGAATTAGTTGTGAGCAATGACTAACAGCCTTCCACATTCCTTACATTCATATGGTTTTTCACCAGTATGAATTCTGTAATGTACAGTAAGATGTGAGCCCTGCCTGCAGGCCCTCCCACACACCTTACACTGGTAGGGTTTCTCTCCATTGTGGATTCTCTGATGTTGCTTAAGTTGTGAGCTCATTCTAAAGGCCTTTCTGCATATCTTGCAGTCATAGGGTTTCTCACCTATATGAAATCTTTGATGTTGAATAAGAGTACACGTAACTCTTAGTCATTTATTTTTACTTAACTGCGAATGATGGAGGATTACAATTACACAGTGCATTTCAACTGTATCTGTAAAGTTTTATTTCTTTCTTTTTCTTTTTGTTTTTTCAGACAGAGTCTCAGTATGTCGCCCTTGATAGAGTGCTGTACTATCACAGCTCACAACAACCTCAAACTCTTGGACTTAAGTGATTTTCTTGCCTCAGCCTCCCAAGTAGCTGCGACTACAGGTTCCCACCACAATGCCCAGCTATTTTTTGGTTGTAGTTGTCATTGTTGTTTGGCAGGCCCGGGCTGGATTTGGCAGGCAGCTCTGGTGTATGTGCCTGGCACCCTAGCCACTGAGCTACAGGCACCAGGCCAATGTTTTATTTCTTAACAAACATATCAAAAAAGAGTTGAACCTTGATTAAAGGCTTTCCCACACCCTTACATTCATAGAGCTTCTTACCAGTATGAACAGTCTGATGTTGAATCAACTGAGACCGAGGACTAAAGGTTTTCCCACATTCCTTGCATGTGTAGGGATTTTTCCCAGTATGAATTCTGTAATGCACTTTAAGATGTGAGATACAATTGAAGGCCTTGTCACATTCCTTACACTGATAGGGATCTCACCAGTATGTATTATCTGATGTTCGATCAACTGTGAACTTCGACTGAAGGCCTTTGCACAATCCTTACATTCATAAAGTTTCTCACCAGTATGAACTCTCTGAACCAGAATTGAAGGCCTTCTCACATTCCTTACATTCAGGGTTTCTTGCCGGAATGAATATTCTCAGGTTGAATTGATCATGAGCCATATTTAAAGGCCTTCCCACATTCTTCACATTTGTACGG
>NW_003852748.1:0-2735 GCF_000181295.1 Otolemur garnettii
ATCATCTTATACCAGTCAGAATGATTATTACTAAAAAGACAAAAAATAACAGATGTTGGCAAGGATGTGGAGAAAAGGAGAAATTCTTCTTTGATAGCATAGGCACAGTATACCAAGTATTGTCTCAATAGCTTCACTGATGCAGAGATAATTAAATAAATTAATTATGTTCATTGTACACACATAATCTAGCAGTACTGTTAGACTGGTAGGGCCTAAGAAAACATAGATTTTTGTAACACTTATTTGAAATTCTTATCTACTTGACTTTGTAGCTAACCTTTGCCTTAGCTGAGCAGATATTAGGTTTGCACTTTATTTAACAGAACTTTATTGTTTGAGAAGGAAAGAATAGTAAGTAAAAACTCTGAAGCAACTTTTAAAAAGCTAAGGAATTTAGTTTGATCTTTTAGTCCAAAGGCAATTTGGCAGCTGGCAGCATGAACCTGTTCATCAATGAAGAAAGTGGGGTAGGCATGAATAACATCTTAGCTGTTAGGTCAGCTATGCTGACCTCTCTGACTGATCATCAACAGCACAACCTGTAGAGTGAAATAATCTTGGTTCAAACATTCACCAAATCATTCACCAGCTCTATGGCCTGGAATATTTTTCTTAAACGTCTCCAGGTCTGGGTTTCCTCATCTTTTGAATATGAATAAACATTGTGATCTTTTGGTGAAGATTTAAAAAATAATATGTGTGCTAAAAAATGTCAACCACTGTTATTATTTACTGTTATTGTTATTTCTGTTGTTATTTTCATTATCATATCAGCAATATGCTACAAGAAAATAGAAAACTGCAATTATTTCATGGTCTCTGATGCAAAGATATCAAGTTCGAAGAGTTTACATAAAATGGACTTTCAAGGGGGAATAGGATCCAGGGTAAATCATAATATGCATGAAGTGAATATAAAATGGAAAGTTTTTTTTTAAGTCGGTTAAGAGAACACAACTTGAGAGAATAACAATTTAATATAAATCACTTTTAAACATCATTAATTAAGCGCTTTGAATTTTTTTCTTTATAATTTCTAGAATGAAGAATTGTTATCTTTTTGCTGATAAGCATACTGAGGCTAGAGGAGGATATTTAACTTGTTGAAACCCCTAAGAAATAACAGGTAAAAGATGGTTAAACCCCCTGTGTCTAGAAGCAAAACTAGTGCTTTTGTCAGCCATCATGTAGGAAACTACAGGGGCTTTAATCTACTTTACCAGGATTATGGAATATAGACAAAGGGCATGAGACCTATGTCTATTTTTTTAATTGGTTGATAGTCACTTATCAGATTACTAGTTATATATTTGCCTCAAATTCACAACTTTAAAACAACAATTGAAAATCATACCACATTTATAACCTACAGTATAGATTTTATGCACATAGCTGTGTTTCAGTTGGGACAAAATTTATGGGGTGTGGGCAAATGTGTGTGTGTCTCTGTGTGTACGTAAGTTTAAATCTTTTGACACATTGATCAGTAGGAATTTAAGGTATGTTTTAATGAGTGGAAATTTCTCTAAATATATACTGCTTGAAAACTGATATTTTTTGATTGACTGAGTTGCCTAGCTATACTGTAATGACATTGTGAATAATAAAATTATCATTGGCATATAACGTTTTGTTTTGGCTGATCAAAATGGCCACTCAACATGTTAATATTTGAAAAGGAGATATGCAACTCTAAAATAATTTGAAGCTAAAATAAAACTAATAAGGAATCAGAAATTTGATTGGAGTAAAATTACCCTATATCAATATATATATATTTTATATATATAGTATATATATAGTATATACATGTACACATTAGTATTATTTTTATGACAAAGTCTTTTTAGTCACAAATTATGCAAACAACTAAGAAGACAATTCTATTTGTTATAATGTACATTTTATTTAAATTGTTATTAATTGGAATTGATATATTTGATAAAAATATTTTATGCAAGTCATAAAGTAAACCCCATAAATAGACTAGTAGGAACACAAAGTGAAATGTGTATATTCTGTGTTTTCCTCAAAAAAATTTTATATTTCCAAAATTATAACTCTGTAGGTTCTTCATGTATGTCAGATTACCAGGGAGTAGGATGTCGTAGTATTAGAACACACTGATTTTTATAAGAAAAAATATGCTGCAATTTTTTTTTTTCACTTTGTCACCTTTGGTAGAATGCAGTGGCATCACAGCTCACAGCAACTTCCAGCTCCTAGGCTTAGGCGATTCTCTTGTCTCAGCCTCCTGAGTAGCTGGGACCATACGCGCCTGCCACAACACTGGGCTATTTTTTTGGTTGCAGTTTGGCTGGGGCCTGGTTGAACCTGCCACCCTGGGTATATGGGATTGGTGCCATACTTGCTGAGCCACAGGAACTGCCCAAAATATGCTGCATTTTTAATTCCTTCTTTTTGCTTTCCTTTGTCCATAAATGTTAGACTTAATTATATATGTATCATAATTTATTAGACTGATTTTAAGTTCATTTAAAATCTCTGCAAGATTACCTGTATTTAATAAAAGAGTTATTAATTTAGACTATATCAATTATTTTCTTAAAATTTTTGTCATTATACTATATTACCAAGAAACAAATAAAAGATAATTATTATTTTCATAGAACTTCCAGCTTTACTCCTTTCTAATGGACAATTTTAGAAAAAATGGAATGGAAGGAACAAATTCTCTGATTTTTTTGTTCCCAATACTAGTAGTATTAACC
>NW_003852748.1:3986-12106 GCF_000181295.1 Otolemur garnettii
TAAGTAGTTCTCAATAATCAGTCCTCAACAATTATTTGTTATTATTAAAGTTTAACATTATAAAATTAACAAAAATAATATAAAACTCATATCCTGGTGAAATAGCCACATGGCAGTTGAAAACCGTATATTCCTTCCCTTCCCATTCTCCCACCATTCCCTAGCTTGTCGTGCATTCTTTCCAAAAATCAGGACTTTTTAAAAACATGTTGGATGTAGGAAAAATTGTTAAAAATGGGGACTGTCCCACCAAAAGTGGGATGTCCAGTCACCTTACTTTAACATGAAGAACATGCTCCTATTGTTCTTCAAGACCCAAGCGGTTTCAGAAGGATAGGAATAACAGCATTTTAATTTAGCTTTATGTGACATGAAGTCAATGCCAAAGTTACCAAAAGCACTCTGACTTTCTACTAATATGGCATTTTCCCAATGGATTATTCTATTAATTGAGCTGGTCTCAAATTATTTTCAGAAATAAATAGAGAGGATTTCTGTGAGTTTAGGAAAGTCTTGAATGTACATATAATTTGTTTTATTAGGAAGATATTATAACTATAAATATATTTTTATTTGAACATTTTTATTATATAGTGAGAAAAAAAGTCTATACACCCTCAGCTTGACACTACATTACCTCAGCTTTCTGAACAAATGCAATTCCATTGTCTTCATCTATATCAATTTGTTCTTCCCGAAAATTCATGCTCAGGAAGACAGCGGTTGTAAACCACATTATAGTTTGTTTCAGGACTTCCTAAATAACCCCCTGAAATATATGTGTTCAAATTTGTTAGTAGATAACACATCAAACAACTGTTTACTCTTCAAGCATTTGAAATTTTCAATTGCTGTATTCACCAAATCTGAAATATTTTATCATATTTCTTACTCAATCTTAATCAAATTGCTGCACTGAAAGATCTACCTTAAAGCAGAACCCAAATCCTCATAAATATTCCCGAGTAATACTAAAACGTTGACAAAATAGTCCTCTCCTTTACTGAAATATGCATTAAACCCAGGTTTGATTTAGCAACATGCTATCTTGGTGATATTTCTGAGAAAACACCATTTGGTAAAAGCTTAGTTGTATTTTCTACTACTGTGTGTATAAAATATCATTGCAGATAAACAAAACTGCTTTAGCTTGTATAATTCTAAAAGAGAGGTTATTAGCAGGATTTCTGTACGCTGTTCCTCCTGTATGCATGTCTTCAGTCCCTGTCTGCACATTATTATTAATAAATTTTTATTATAGTTTGATTTATATGCTGAACCTCAAGTTGCAGATTATAATGGGAGAACATTTTATTATCACATTATCTTTGTATTACAACCATGAAGGCTAGGTCTAGAGAAGATGCCTTCTCCGAAGGTCCTAAAGCAAGGAAAGGAAAAAACAGGTGTTTAGACAACTGCATCAATTATAGTTCTCCTAAAACCAGTGGTAGGTGTTATTTTCCATCTGTGGAATTAGTCCGCCACAAAATTATTTTTCCCAAGTTAAAACATTTAATCATAGAGAACATAGACTCAGGGGTTCCACAGATAAAATTTAAGAATCCTCACTTAAAGTATCCAATCCAAGGACACCATGCCACTTCTGACATTGCTGGCAATAGAGAATCTGATATGACTATGGACTTCACCCCTCTATGAAGTGTTTAATGGTTGGAGTATTAAGTTCATATTTTTATCTATGTAATTTCCAACTTGCAAAAATTCTGCTGTTTGTTATTACATTCTATAAAATGAAAACATATTGCGAAGTGATGTCATACACAATCAAACTTGACTGTATCATTTGTCCACAACGGCTTATGTTTAATATTTTCCTAAAATGAATTCCTTAGGAAATAATCTGTGTAAAAGAATAAGGCAACAACAATCCTACTAGGAAACTAGGAAATAGCAAATGCAAAACAAAAACAAACAAATAATAAAAGAAAAAAAAACACTTCCAATATGAATTACAGCAGAGCTGCCTGACATAGTTCATGAAATTCCTTAGCAATTACTTCTTGGCAATTGTTAAATGAAGGAGAAAGAACACTGGTTGCAGCTCCTTCTAATACTAAGTCTAGTTTTTAATTATTAAAACCAACAGAAAGTGACTTGTTTTTGACAAGGTAATGAATAGGCATACTGTGTACTACCTTTTGTATATGGGTTGGAAGAATTAAAAATGGATAGATACTGTGATCATTAAGTTTTTATAAATATTGTATTTGTCAAGAGCATTTCTCCTTATATTTGAACTTCTTCAAATGTGTAGTGTTAAACGGCACAATCCAGAACTTGATGGAAATGTCAAAATAGCCATTCCTACAAGGTAATTTGTTCAACGCAAGACCACTAAATACACAGGCATTGTTATAGTTGCATTAGTTAAAATTAACTTATGTTGTTGAATGAGAGGTTAAGGAAATAAGGCTATTCCTATTTTCCATTAGAGTTACTGAAGATAAGTTATGATATGCAATAAAAAGATACACTGGTGATGATCTGCAAGGTAAAAACTGCCTTTAAAATATCCAAACAATTTTTGGCCATGCTTAGTGGCTCAAATATGTAATCCCAGCAGTTTGAGAGGCTGAGGCAGGTAGATTGCTTGAGCTCAGGAGCTTGAGATGAGCCTGAGCAAGAGAGACCCCATTTCTACTAAAAATAGAAAAAAAAATAACTAGTCCAGTGTTGTGGTGGGTTCCTGTAGTCCCAGCTACATAGGATGCTGAGGCAAAAGGATTGCTCAATCCCAAGAGTTTAAGGTTGCTGTGAGCCATGATGCCACTGCACTCTACCCAGGGCAATAGATTGAAGCTCTGTCTCAAAAAAAAAAAAAAATGTATCCAAACATTTTAAACTAAGTTTCCCCTACTTTCTCTTAAATTAAAAATTATATGTACACACACACATAGCATTTTCAGGTTGTGGAGATAATTCATTTCTGGAATACAAAAAACATACTTCTTATTTCAGATTTTTCTAATTGTGGCTACATAGTAGCACAAAAGAGGTAGCACTTTAGATTAAGATGTATTACAATTTTATAATCAGTTTATGTTCCAGTAACTTCTCCAGCAAAGTGCTATTTTCTGTCTCCTAGAAAGGAGAGATGATTTTTCCTTGGCTAGTACAGTAGACCTCCTAATGAATGGCACAGACCACTCTGATTATCTTTTTTTTTTTTTTTTTTGAGACAGAGCCTCAAGCTGTCCCCCTGGGTAGAGTGCCGTGGCATTACAGCTCACAGCAACCTCCAACTCCTGGGCTCAAGCGAGTCTCTTGCCTCTGCCTCCCAAGTAGCTGGGACCACAGGCGCCCACCACAACGCCTGGCTATTTTTTGGTTGCAGCTGTCATTGTTGTTTGGCGGGTCCAGGCTGGGGATTCGAACCCGCCACCTTAGGTGTACGTGGCTGGCGCCTTAGCCGGTTGAGCTATAGGCGCTGAGCCCACTCTGATTATCTTAAAATCATAAATAAACAAACCACCTGCACATAGCCTATCAAAAGCACACACAAGAATAATTGCCTAGAGGACCAGATTTAGAAAATAAATGTGAGAAAAGATGTCCTAGGAGAACAAGAAACAAAAAGCACTCTAATTATCTTATAAATAAAATACAACAATTCATATAATCCTACTTAAAACTAAAAACATGCATAAATACACAGGAACATGCACACATACACACACACACACACACACACACACACACTGAGCTTAGTTGTCACTGATTAGTTTATCTAAAAGTGGTCACATACTGTAACCTTTAACTTATTCTATTTTCCTCACTCCATGATACATTATGGAAATTCTTTTCCTCTAGGTTTTCCAGTATAGCTCTAATACTTTCTTTTCCCTATAGCTACATAGTATTTCATGTACCATAATTTATTAATCTACATCCCTTTAGAGGGGTAATTTCTTTGATTTTTGGCCTCTACTCTACCTCCATAATAAATATCCATGATCCTGGAGTGCAAGGGAGACTTCTAAAGGGAAGGGTGCGAGACCTCCCAGGGACCCCTGTGGCTTGCTGCTCTTTTGGGTCTTTGCTTCCCTCATCCAGGCACAAGGGTCTTCACCTGGCTCAGCTATGGCTACAGTGGGTCAGATGTGGCACAGGTCATCCATCTGAAGGTTGCAAACAATGAGCCTTATTGGCGTGCTGCTAACTCTGCATGATCACTTAGTTCAAGAACTGTGGAAGCAGGGCTACTGCCACCTGGATTTCACAGGATGTCACAGAGACCTCTGGCCCAGGCACTGATCTGGCACTGGGTGGAGCCTCTCCCACTAGGACAATGCCCCACACAGTCTTATGTCTGGCTGACACAGGGAGTCCCCACTAGGGTAATACACAGGAAAGAGAAAGTGGTCCCTGGTCCTAAGCAGGTCTGGAATCCAGCGGGGTAAACCACTCATAATCTTAAGGTTTGAAGATAATCCTCTTTGACTCCAGATCTTGCCTTCTGGACACACTGGGGTTGTGATTTAGCTGCCTAGCCCCCAGGAAGCCCTACCCCCATTGCTTTGCTGGGTGAAGCCCACACTTTAGCAATCACACATTAAAATTGCTTGCCTGCAATAGAAGGGCACCCATAGTCCCAGCTACTCAGGAGGCTGAGGCAAGAGAATCGACTAAGCCTAAGAGCTGGAGGTTGCTGTGAGCTGTGATGCTACAGTGCTCTACTGAGGATGACAGAGTGAGATTCTGCCTCTAAAAAAAAAAAAAAATGCTTGCCTGCATCTTTTCCAGGTTGGCACTATATGCTGGCACTATATGCAGGTCTTAGGGGTGGCCCCGCTTTCCTATGTATTACTTTGAGAATAGAAACATCTGTCCTATGCCCGTCCAACCACTATATTTTGGAAGCACATAAATGTGTGATTTCATAGATGCATAGCTGAAAGGGTATTTGCCACAGAACGTATCCTGCCTTGAGTCTCATACACATTGGACTTAGATGAGACTATGAACCTTTAGACTTTTAAGTTGAGGCTGGAATGGTTAGAGCATTTTGGAGCTGTTGGGATGAAATGAATGTATTTTCTATGGGAAAAAGACACAAATTTGGGGACGTGTCAGGGTGGAATGCTATGTTTTAAATGTGTCCTCTCTAAAATTCAAGTGTTAGTAGTGTGATGTATTATAAACTTGGCCTTTTGGAGGGAACACATTCAGAACATAGCAGTTATTTAGCAAAAGCTTAAGCCACTGAGGCAGTGCTCTAGTAAAAATAGGATTTATTTTAATCTATTGTATATCAATTTCAGAACCAGAGATATTTTGGCTTGGTCACCCTTTGTCCCTGGGAACTGTTCTGAGTGTTGTAGGATCATTAGCGGTATCCCTGGCCTCTAGCCAGTAGCAGCCCTCAACCACTTGTGATAAATCAAAATGTCTCTAAACATTTCCAAATGTCCTCTGGGGATCAATAGTTCCCTCAATTGAGAATTGTTAGTTGATTTAATACAAGAAAATAACATTAGAATTTGAAAAATTCCCTTAAACTGTAAGGCCTATATAACTCAAAATACGTAGTTTTTAAGGTTAGGTATTTGTTAATTTTTGTAACCGCTCATTAAGTAAAAATCCTATAGCAATGTGCCTCTCTTGAAACAAGCAAGTAGAACAAACAGGTAATACTACTGCTCTGATTTTGTGCAGATTTTCATTTTCAACCAATTTTTCTTATTTCTTTCTCCATAAGGTAGTTGTAGAAAAGATTCAATTTTAAAAGCAAAATCACAAGCATGAATAATTTGAGCAGCTTTGGCTTGAAAGGTTGCCACATTTGAAGGATTTATAGTTGGGAAAGGCAGACGACTACTAACTCTAGAGTCTATCATCAGCAGAATTTTAATAAAATTTGGCAATGCATCTCACTAAACACCCAAATGTCTCCATTCTATTATAAGGTAGAGAGAGATTCCATGCAGAGAGTTTTACACAATTAAACATTTATGAAGAATGATGGATTTAACAAGAGGTTTATTTCATAATTAATTTTGTTGTTTTTAAAAGACATGCAAAACCAATGTAAATATTATATGCATGCATTTATATCTATATACACATGTATGAACAGCATGAAGAATCATATGATAATTATCTTTGAATACCTTTCTATATATAATCAATCAACAAGAAACAACATCTAATATGCTTAGATCATAATGATAACCACTGGTGGCATAGGAAAAATGAAGATAAAAGAAATAAGATGGGGCAGTGCCTGTGGCTCAAAGGAGTAGGGCACGGGTCCCCTACACTGCAGATGGCGGGTTCAAACCCAGCCCCAGCCAAAAACTGTAAAAAATAAAAATAAAATAAAATAAATAAGATGAAGATCCAATAAATTATGTGACAGACTTTGTTTCCAAATTTCTTAGCTAATATCACAAGCCTGTGATAAATGTGTTAAAGATATTGTATACTGACCTGTATTAATTATCTAATGAAAAGGTCACTCAAAAAATCTCAATATGGAATCCTTTTAGATGTCGTATAAGTGAATATTGTTGAGAAAATAAATGTGACCATAACATGTAATCTGTAATCCTGCATATGTATCTGAAATTACAGTTCTATTATTCTGAAGTCATGTGAGCTGTCAAGTCTAAGCATTTTTTATTTTTATCTTCCATTCTCTATTATAATAAATGTAGACAATTGGTTATTAAGCGAAATTACATATATATGTATATATTATGTGTGTTCAAATTAATATTCCACTTTTGTAAATGTACAGTAGATTGCTTAGTGCACACAGCCAGGCTTTTTAACAGTGCCACATTTTAATGAATTCAGATAATAAAGTTGGCTCACACACAAATTTAACATCTTTTGGGTGTGGGATGTCTCTCTTTTGTTTCATCATCCAAAATTTTAATTAATATATAAATTAAATTGTATTAATAATGTTGGTGGAATTTCTTTCTGCAGTAGGTCCTTGGTCTCACTTAGAGCTTTGAAGAATAAACCCAAGGACTACAGATCAGTGGTAAGATTAGATTTATTAGACAGAAAGGAATACAGAAGAAATAAAAAGCACCAGAGCTTCCAGCAGCAGAGGGAAAGACCCAAGTGAGAAGTCTCCCCTCAAGTCTTTTGTTTAGGGGTTATATAGTGTCCTAAAATAAAGGAGGTCTTGGGACTTGCACTTGGTCAGGACTTGGCAGATTTCAATATTGATGAGTGTATTAACAAATGAATGCAGTCCTTCTAGCTCAGGGCAAAACAG
Organism: Otolemur garnettii; assembly: GCF_000181295.1. Taxonomy (NCBI): domain Eukaryota; kingdom Metazoa; phylum Chordata; class Mammalia; order Primates; family Galagidae; genus Otolemur; species Otolemur garnettii. Next base: position 11,242 of record NW_003852748.1, read on the forward strand.
CAGGCCCACTTTAGAAGAGGCCTGGATTATGGGAAATTGCCCATGCCTAGGAAATTTATATGAAATTGCTCAGGCCCAGGAAACTGAGGTCCCTGTACAGCCCTGAATGGGGGAAGCTTGGATCAATATGATGCTTCTTAGAAAGAGTATTTCAGAATTTCTATTTTCTGCTATAAGAGTTCTAAATTTTATGTACAATAACTTTTAATTAAAATACATTGAGTAAGTAATAATTAGGGCAAGAGAAATTTTTAAAACGACTTAATTATTTGAGTACCCCACATATGCATAAATGTATTCATGATCTATGTGTATATGACTTAATAAAAAGAAAAAAAAGAAAAAAATCAGATGACTGTAGAATAAAGAAATGAACGAAAAATTGGTTTTTATTTCAAAATGTCACCTAAGAGCCTGCAGTGCATTCTTCCACCAGGTTTTATATACAGACAACATAAAAGATGAAAATTCAAGCCTAAACTAAATCCAGTTGTAAACCTATTACCAAAGTTCAGCAAGGTGCAGTGGGTTGTTTTACCTGGATAGTACACGGATTGAAATGATGTTAGAAACTCAAATGCAATCCATCCCACTTTCCTCTCTGTACATCATCTGCATTAGAAACACAAAGTTTTAACAAAAAATCACAGTGGCTCGGTGCCAGCCACATACACCAAGGCCAGACGGTTCGAACCCACCTCAGGCCTGCTAAACAGTAACAACTGCAACACAGTAACAACTGCAACCACAAAAAACAGTTGGGCATTGTGTTAGTCCCAGCTGCTTAGGAGGCTGAGGCAAGAGAATCGCTTAAGTCCATGAGTTTGAGGTTGCTATGAGCTGTGATGTCACAGCACTCTACCCA
>NW_003852748.1:12213-18013 GCF_000181295.1 Otolemur garnettii
GCCATCTCCTTTGCCTTCCTATACATATGTATTCCAGTGAAATAGGGAAATATTGGGAAACCCACAGGACAATATGTGCATGGGTGCATCCAGGACTGCATATGTGTAAACATCTCTGTAGTGTAATTTCTACAGCAACCATGAGACAGAGAAGAAGCATAATGAGAATTGTTGCAGATAATTGGGGTGACATTAATTAGTCATTTATTTATGAGCTCAAGATTAAGCATTGGAGAAAAAGTCTGTATTTCAGACCAACAGTTAGATCAAAGACGGCTGTAGGAACTTGGAACTGGCATGAAGTGATTAGGTATGTGCCTGTCATCCCACTAGACCTAATAAAGAGATTTGATCACTGTTTACTGATCACAGAGTTTTGCCAAGGGCAATAATCACACCCTGTTTACTACACAGATTAACTCAGAGCACTCATCTACTGAATGATGAGAAAACAGAAAAAAAAATACAATATATAGCTTGTGAAAAATCAATATTGAGATTGAGAATAAAGGCATGTCATCACAAGTACACTAAGTTGGAACAGATAGCTAAAGATAATTTACTACAAGAACTGTAAGACATTTAAAAAGTTTTTGGTATAAAATCAAAATAAGTGAAGACATGGCCTTTGCAGAAAATCGTAAGTTAAAAGTAAGGTGAGGGGGAAAGTAAAATGGATGAAATGAAAAGGAGACAGGTAAGATAAGGAAGAATACCTACCAAGTTACAAAAACAAAAATCAAAATATTAAAATCTTTTTAATATAAAGAAGAACTAACATTTAGCTCTTGTATCTTGACTTTGAACAGAAACACTCCCATCTTTCTCTGAACATCTTCAGTTAAAAATCCAGTTTAAAAATTATGAGATAGTGCTTGATAGGGAGAAAAGAAATGAACCAAACTAAAATCATCATCAGTGATATGACTAAAAAATTTTCCCATAAGGGGTTAATCACATCAAGGAAAAATAATGCAAATCTTGACATATTTCTTTATTTTAAGAAGCAATTATTACAAAGCCAAATGTCATTAGCTATATAGACATTTTAAAAATGTTAAGTTGCTTACAAAGAAAAATATGAATTTCAGCTGGCAAGAGACTTATGATTATCTCTCCATACTAGGAATAAAAAAATATAGTTGAAACAAAACTATAGGGAAAGATTATTTGGATGCCAATAATTTTTCACCAAATAATATATTTTTTTCAAGTATGAAATGAACAAAAGTGAGTTTTTCAGATGGGCGGAAAAATGTCCCTCAAGAAATAAAAAGTCAAAGTGAATTAACAGGATATTTATGATAATAAAGTAATAATAAGGTAACTATAAGTATTGTAGGACTTATTTCATTAATATTGAAGTAGAAACTCAAAAAATAGTCTTTCATCATGTACTATAAATTGATACGATAAAAACCCAGTGGGGAGGGTAAATTTTTAGTGCTTTCCTTTTCTCTTTCTGTTTCCTACCCTCCAGTTTATGTTTATCTGGGGCAAGGTGTGCTCATCTGCGGAGAATAGGAGAGTAGATTAGGCCCATCATATACATGTAGCCAAGCAGTCCAGCCCTGGAAACATCCTGCTGATTTTTCCTTTTTCATTACTACATTGTTTAATATGTTTTTACAGTCTTTGTGAGTCAGGGTTTTCCAGGGAAACATTAGGAAATATCTACATACAGAGAGATTTATTTTAAGGAATTGCCTCACACAATTACGGAGACTAGCAAGTCTGAAATCTGCAATGCAGCCAGCAGGCTGAAAAATCCTGACAGGATTTTCTATTGCAATGTTGAGTTCAAAGGTAATCTTTGGAGGCAGACTTCATGCTTTTTACCTTCCCCTCAGTCTTTTGTTTCATATCTTCAAATGGATTGGATGAAGCCTACCCACCTTACTAAGAGTAACCTGTTTTACTCAGAGCCTGTTTAAATGTTAATCACACCTAAAACTAACTTCACAGCTAAATCCTCATTGTTGTTTGACCAAACAACCAGCACCATACCCTAGCCGAGTTGCCACATTAAATTAACCATCCCACAGTCAGTCACATGATTCACATGGTCATGTAAACTTGATGAAAGTATTCTTTTGGCTGTTTCTTTGTTTAATACTCTTTACTCCCAAATTTTCACAAACTGCATAATACACTTTAAATAAATACATCAATTAATATTTTCTCAATGCAACAATTTAAACTAGATGAAAAAACATAAAAGCAAAACTCCTCTAGATTTGCCACTAAGGGCAAAGCAGATCATATCTGGTGGGGCTTATGTCTATTGTTCAAAGAACAACTTTAGACAAAATAAATTTAACAGAGTTTATTTGAGCAAAGAAGAATTCATAAATCATGCAGCACTCAGAACCAGAAGAGGTTCAGATAGCTCCACACTACAACATGGGCAGTGAGTATTTATAGACAGAAAATAAAAGCAAAACATAGAAATAGCTTGATTGGTTATAACTAAGTATCTGCCTTATTTGGACATGGTCTGATCGGTTGGCTGCCAGTAACTGGCTGAGACTTGGCTATCAGTTTCAAGATTTAGACTCCTAAGTTTCAATTTGCTTATGTACTAAGTTATACTGCAGTTACTTATGTAGGAACTCAAATTGTGGAGACAAACTCAGGCCAATGGCCTCCTGCTTTTTTAATTTAATACAACATTCAGAAACTATATTCGGTTGCACACACACACTCTCACACACCTATCTATTCATCAATCCCAACATTTCAATTTGTGATCCTCATTCTCAAACTTTCATTGTGAGCCGTTGGCATTCTGCAGTGTTTTTCATTTTTCTGGCACTCCTGAAAGCAAGGTTACATTGGTTTCCATGGAACAGAGTTGAAAGAATGAGAAAGCCTGTTTAATATTTATTCCACAACTATGATAGGGATTAGGCTCAGGAAGAACAGGAATAAGTTTAAAAGTAATGAGAAGGAAAGTGGATTAGAATGCTATATCCAAGAGGTAGGAGAATAGAGTAGAAAGACTGATTTTGCTGAGCCCTCTTTCCCTCATACTGTGAATAATAAATTTTAAGTCAAAGCCTATTAGATAAGAATATTTTCACTTTTTATTCCTTCTTTTTGAGAATTGATTTAATAAATTTATTTTCTAGGTTAATATAGTTTTCTCTCATAAGACAAATGTCAATGAGTATGTGTATATGTGAGTAATATTGCTGAGATACTGATTTTCAACATCACAGGATCAGAAAAACCAGAAAGGACTTTACTAAAAAAAAATAGAGAATAAGCAATGAAATAACACATTTTCCTCTGTTAGAGGAGAAGCTCTAAATTGGCGCTGTGCAATAGGAATTTCTATGGTAGAAAAGTTCAGTAACTGTACTAATATGGCAGCTAATAGTCACACATGGTAATGGGATACTTGAAAGTTGGCAGGTTGGCTAGAGAGACTAAGGCCTAAGTTTTAAATTAGTTTAAATTTATTTATTTCTATCATTTAAATCTAAATAGACACATACACATGTAGTTCACGGAACTGCATTTGGCAGCTCAACCTTCAATTAAACAAAAATGAAAATAAACACTAATAATATACAGTAGACATGTAAACTATGTACTATAATTTAAGCTTAAATATCCTAGTTTCTATTGCCTGATACATAACAGCAATTAAGTACATATTAAACTTACAAAAAAGAAAATTAGAAGTTAAGGGATTTATAATTTAACTGAAAAAATAAAAATATAAAGCCATAAAACAATTCTCCAACATTTTCAGTATGAAATGCAAAAAGACACATAACTAAGATGAAATTGCAGATAAAGTTTTAATATAGAAATGTTTATATGGTTAATGTACTTCAAAGCCCTCATGTTTCATTTAACAGATAAAAAAGTGAAGTTCTGTGAAGTAAATTTATAAGAAAAACAGATGGCAATAAGATCATTCATATCTTTAATTAATGAATTATTCAATGAATACTTACTGAATTTATAGAGATACTCTGAGAAAATGGACCAGTACCAAAATCTCTAAAACCCTTGTTTATTCTGAGAGGATGAAAAAAGGGAATAATTAGAAGCTGATTAGTCTTCTTTAAAAAGATAGTATTTCAATCTGATACTAAGAAAAAATTAAGTTAAATACAATCGAGTTATGTTATCATTTCAATGATGGAGTAACAGTTGAGGAAATAAAATGTATCTGCAAAAGTATAGAACTCTAAAAGAGATTGTTCTTGAACAAGTCTGGTGATGAAGAAATTAAACTTCATCTTAACTTAATGATGTGAACATGTGCCAAAACAAATCTCAGAGGAAGGCAGTCAAGTTCTATAAATTATATAGCTTATCACAGTTTCACCATCCTAAAATGTCACAAATCCTTTATCTGCTCAATGGTCACCCTCACCTGAAGCCCTGAGAACTAGTGATTATTTTTCCTATCTCTATAGATATTTTTTTCTTTTCCAGGATGTCATATAAAGGAATAATGTAGTATATGATTTTAAGTCACATAATGGCAAATGCAATTATTCATAATGGTTTATTTATTTAGCAATATGCATTTAAGATGTATAACTACATTCACCTAGATCATTCCTTTTTATCTCTAAATAATATTCTATAAGATGGATGTTCCACAGTTTATATATTCACCTTTTGAAAGATACCCTGATTTCTTTTAGTGTGTGATGATTACAAATAAAGCTGCTATGAACACTCATTCATATGTGGGTTTTACTGCAGACATGACTTTTCAAAGCAGTTGGGTAAATACTTGGGAACTTGACTGCTGGATCCTATGGTAACAGTATTCTTGGTTTTGTAAGAAATTCCCAACCTGTCTTCTAAAGTATCTATACAATTCTGCTTCTCCACCCAAACTAAATAAAAGTTTCCATTGATCTGCATTCTCTTTAGCAGTAGGTATTCACAGATTTTCTTGTTTTCTTATTTTTTGCATTTAATCCTTTCTAATCGGTGTATAGTAGTTATTTTAATTTGCATCTCTCTAATGTCAAATGGTACTAAGCATCTCCCTTACATTTACTTGTCATCTTTATATTTCCTTTGATAAAGCATTTGTTCAGTTTTTTATCCATTTTTTAATTGTTCTTTATTTCTCTTACTGCAGAGTTCCACAGTCATTTCATTTGTTTTGGGAACAAATCCATTATCAGGCACATATTTTGCAGATTTTCTCACAATCCATAGCTTATCTTTTTTTTTCCTATAAATAAATAAATAAATAAATTAATTAATTAATCAATCTATTCTAGAGACAGAAATTTACTCTGTTACACAGGCTGGAGTGTAATGGCACGAACATTGCTTACTACAGCCTCAAACTCCTGATCTCAATCAATCCTCCCATGTCGGCTTCACCAAAGCTGGAACCACTGGCTTGCACCACCATACTCAGTTAATGTTTTCTATTTATTGTAGAGATGGAGTCATGTTATGTTGATTGAGCTGGTCTCAAACTCTTGGCCTCAAGGGATCCTCCTGCCTCAGCATCCCAAATTGCTGGGATTACAAGCATGAGCACCATGCCCAGCTTATGGCTTATTTTTTCCATCTCTTAAATATTCTTATGCAGAGCAGAAGTCTTTCATTTTAGTAAAGTCTAAAGTATAAGTTTTTCTTTCATAAATTATGCTTTTTGTACCACATTTAAAAACTTATTACGAAATTCAAGTTTCTATAAATTTTGTAAGTTTTTTTCTTTTTTATTTATAAGTTTTACATTTCAGTCTAAGATCCATTTCGAGTTAGTCTTAAAAATACAGGATCTCTAGGTCTTTTTTTTTTTTTT
>NW_003852748.1:18340-23828 GCF_000181295.1 Otolemur garnettii
CAAAAAAAAATAAAATAAAATAAATAAATAAAAAATAAAAAATCAGTCAATTATATTCATGTAGGTGATTATTGGGAGTCTATATTCTGTCCTACTGATAAGTAAATACTTTCATTGATAAAACATAATCTTGAGTATAGTAGTTTCATAATAAAATCTGAAAATGAGTAGTATGAATCCTCCAACTTTTTTCTTCTAATTCATTATGAAGTTAGTTATTCTGGGTCTTTGCCTTTCCACATGGATATAAGAATATGTTGTCAAAATATATCATATATCTAGCTGAGATTTTGATTGGATTTACACTGATTCCATAGGTTGCTTTGGAAAAATTGATTTCTTAACATTATTTAGTATTAAATGAATACATAATATCTCTCCATTTATTTACATTTCCTTTGGCTTCTTCATGAATGTTTTGCTTTTTTTATATACTGATCCTATACATATTTTGTTACATTTATTCATAAATAGTTAATTTCTTACTATTGTTATAAATACTACATATATATGTGTGTGTGTATATTTAATTTCTAATTTAAGTTGTTTAATCATTGATAAATAGGAAACTAATTGGCTTTTGTATATTGACCTTAGATCCTATGATCTTAATAAAAATCAGTTTTTAGTTTTGCTCAATCATATCATTGAGCCACAAAGTTTTATTTCTTCCTTTCCAACAATTTTATAATTCATTTTTATCCTCATTATATTGCTCTTGTTAGGACCTACAGTACAGTGTGGGATAGGAATGGTGAGAGACAATATCTATGCTTTTTCCCCACATTGAAGATGACAAATGTCTTATCTTTTATTATCAAGAAGTCCAGAAGTATTAAAAATAACATCAAAGGTGCATATCAACTCTCTAGCATTGGATCTTTACCAAAATGAAAATATTGAAATGGCAGATAAATAATTCCGATATACAAGAAAGCTCAAATTAATCCAAGAGAAAATAGAAAATCAACTCAAAAGAACCATAAAAACAATTCAGACAATGAATGAAAACTTTATTAAAGAGATAGATATAATAAAAACATAGAACTTCTGAAAATGAAAAATTCATTTAAGGAAATACATAACACAGTTGGAAGCTTTAAGAATAGACTATACCAGGAAAAAGAAAGAATTTCAGAGCTTGAAGATAATTCTTTCAAATTAAATCAGTCAGTGAAAAATAAAGAACCAAGAAATCAAGTGGAACAAAGACTGCCAGAAACATGGTATTATATAAAATGGGCAAACATGAAAACCATAGGCATAATGAAGATGAAGAATAAAAAGCACAGGTCTGGAAAACGTATTTGAGGGAATAACTGAGGAAAACTCTGATCTTGCTATAGAATTATACAAACAGATACAGATCAGAAAACATGAGGGAGATTCATTGAAAAAAGGAATTACCAAGACATATAGTTATGAGACTAGCCAAAGAGGAACTTTTATGAGGCAAAAACATCAAGTCACGTACAAAGGAAAACCCATGAGGCAAATCACAGATTTCTTAGTAGAGACCACACAGACCAAAGGGATTGGGGCCCCATCTCTGTCTTCTTAAACAGAAGCACTGCTGGATGAGAATTTCATATTGTATAAAAGTAAGTTCATATATGAACAATAAATAAAGGACAGCAAACACTAAGGGAAGTTTATGTGACCAGACCTGCACTGTAGGAAATACTCAGAGGAATATGATATGTGGATCAGCACAATAAATACCCACAAGTGTTAAATCACCCCAAAGCTGAAGCTCATAGCTCAGATAAAAAAGTAGCACCTGATGGAAAACAAAGCAATTAAGGTATTACCCAACATGATGAACAGAGTAGCATCACATATATTAATTCTATCACTCAACATGAATGATCAGAATGCCCCAATTAAAAGATGGCTGACTGCATGAATAAACACAACCTAAGTATCTGCTGTCTCCAGGAGACACACCTAAATCACAAGGATACACACAGACTCAACATGAGAGGATGGCTAATACAAATACAAAAGGGAGCAGGTGTAGCCATCTTCATATCAAATAAAATTAACATTAAATCAAAAATGGTAAAGCAATACAAAAATGCTCATTAGATAATACCATTATATAATGATAAAGGGAGCAATTCAACACGAAGATATAAGAATCCCAAATATATGTGCCTATAACACAAGAGCTTCATAAAGCAAATTCTATTAGATCTAAGCAAAAAGATAAACAGGAGCATCATATTGCTGGGCATATCAACAAGGAACTGACAAAGCTAGACAGATCATTGCAGGAAAAAATAAAGAAACACTGGACTTAAACCAGATTCTAAAACAAATGGACCCATCAGACATTTATAGGATATCTTACCCCCAAAGTACTGAACATATATCCTTCTCTTTAGCACATGGGATATTTTCCAAATTTGATCATATCTTAGGCCACTAAATAAGCCTCAGTTTATTAAAAAGACAGGAAAGGAATCAACAGAAAGTCATACTATGCATCTTCTCAGACCACAGTGGAACAAAACTAGAAATAAATTCTAAAAGAACAACTCAAATTTACACAAAGTCATGGAAATTAAACAACTTGGTGCTGAACAATCCTTGGAACAATGATGAAATTAAAATGGAAATTTCAAAAAGTCCTCAGATTGAATGATAAAAAAGATAGAAGTTTCCAAAGTCTATGGGATAGAGCAAAAGTAGTCTTAAGTGGAATGTGCATGTTCTTAGATACCTACATAGAAAATACAGAAAGTATCAATTTAACAACCTAATGTCACATCCCCAGAAACTAGTAAAAGAAGAGAAAACTACTAAATACAAACCCAGAAGAAGAAAAATAAAAAGGCTTAGAGCAAAACTAAACAAAATGTAAATAAACAGCAAAAAACAAACAAAAAAACAATACAAAACAAAGGATCAATGAAACAAAATTTGGTTTGATGAAAAGATAAATTCAACAGCCCACTAACCATATTAATGAGAAATGGAAAAGCCTCAGATAAGCTCAGTCAGAAATGAAAGAGAGACATTAGTAATGCTACCATGGAAATAAAAAAAGATCATCTATGAATACCTAAGAAAAATTCACTATGCACATAAACTAGGAAACAGAGGAAGCTGACAAATTCCTGGAAACACACAACCTCCCAAGACTCAGTCAGGAAGAAGTAAAATCTCAGAGTAGACCCATAATGAGCAGCAAGATCAAAGCAGCAATAAAAAGGTTCCAGCAATTTTAACAAAAAGGACTCAGACAAAATAGATTCACAGGCGAATTATTCCAGATCTACAAAGAATAGCTGGTACCCATGGCAGAAATTATTTCATAACAACAAAAGTAGGGAATCCACCCCTCATTAATTCTACAAAGCCAGTATTCTTTTGGTACCAAAATCAGAAAAAGAATCAACAGAAAAAGAAAACTATAGACTAGTATCCTTTCTGAATATGGATGTATCAATCCTTCACAAAATACTAGCAAACTGAGTTCCAAAAAAAAAAAAAAAATACACCATGACTAAGTGGACTTCATCCCAGCAATAAATGTGGTTCAACATATGTAAATCAATAAATGTGATTTACTACATAAACAGAAGCAAAAAAGGCCAGAGTATTATCTCAATAGATGCAGAAAAAGCATTTTACAGAACTCAGCACTCTTTCATAAGAAAAACCCTCAGGAACATATCTCCAAATTATAAAATCTATATATCGTAGACTCACAGCCAACATTATACTGACTGGGGAAAATTGAAAGCATTCTCACTAAAAACTGGAACAAGACAAGGGTAATAACCATTGTTACCATGTCTATTCAACATAGTGCTAGAAGCACTGGACATCTATATTGGGAAAAAGGAAGTCAAACTATCAATTTTTGCTGATAATGGAATCCTGCATGCAGAAATCCAAAAGACTCTGCCAAGAAACTCCTGGAAATAAAAATTCAATTTAGAGAAGTCTCAGGTTACAAAATCAATGTACACAAATCAGTAGCTTTTCTATATTCCAATAATAGTCAAGTTAAGAGTCAAATCAAAGACTCAATATCATTCACAATAACTACAATGAAAATAAAATATCTTGCAATATACTTAACCAAGGAGGTGAAAGATCTCTACAAGGAAAACTACAAAACACTGGGAAGAAAGAAATTGCAGATGGCACCAACAAATGGAAAAACATACTATGGCCATGGAATATTACATTCAGCATTGTTAATATATCCACACTGACCAAAGTGATTTATAGATTCAGTGCAATCCCCATCAAAGTACCAATCTCATATTTTGCACACATAGAAAAAAAGTTCTACATTTCATTTCAAACCCAAAAAGAGCCTGAATAGCCAAAGTAATCTTAATCAAAAAGAACAAATCTGGAGGCACCCCATTACCAGACTTCAATTCTGCCACAAAGCAGTGATGACCAAAATGGACAGTACTGGTATAAAAATAGAGACAAAGACCAATGGAATGGAACAGAAACCCAGATATAAAACCATCAACCAGCATCCAACTGATCTTACAAAGTGGACAACAACATACAGTGGGAAAAAGAACTCCCATTCGATAAATGGAGCTAGGAAAATTGATAGCCACATGCAGAATGGAACAGAACTGTCTCTTACCACTTACAAAAATAAATTCAAGGTGAATAAAAGACTTAAGTGTAAGGCATGAAGCCATAAAAATACTAGAAGAACATGAAAGAAAAACTCTTCTAGATATCATTCTACAGAAGGAATTTATGACTAAATATCTAATGGCAATCACAGCAACAACAAAAATACATAAATGGGACTTGATGAAATTCCCTGCATAACTAAGGCAATAATCAACAGAGCAAAGAAATAGTCTGCAGAATGGGAGAAAATATTTGCAAACATTACATCAATCAAGGGCTAACATTTAGAATCTACGAAGAAGTTTAACAAATAGCAGGAATAAAAATAAAACATTAAAAAGTGGGTGAACATAAGCTTTTCCAAAGAAGCCATCCTAATGGCCAACAAACATTTGAAAGAATGTTCGATGTCACTAATCCTCAGGGAAATGCAGATTAAATCACCTTACCCTGTCAGAGTGTCTTTTAACAAAAGTCGAAAAACAGTAGATGTTGGTGTGGATGCAGAGAGAAAGGAACCCTTTTACACAGTGGTGGAACAGAAAATTAATACAATGCCAATGGAAAACAGCATGGAAATTTCTCAAAGAACTAAAATAGAGACAAAGGAAAATAGTTGGAAATCAAGAAGGAGAGACGAGGGAGGGACCCAGGTGTACAAAGCTACCTAACAGGTACAATGAACGCTATTCAGTTCACGGGCATACTTATAGTCCTAGCTGAAACATTATAAAAATTGTCCATGTAACAAATACTTTTATACTCCTTTAATATTTTGAAATAAAAATTATGTTAGCTGTAGTTTCTTTTGCAATTTTTAAAAGTATTTATTTATTGTTTTAAATTTTAGATTAATATGAGGGTATAT
>NW_003852748.1:33259-35053 GCF_000181295.1 Otolemur garnettii
ATTGACAGCAGGAAAATGTAAAATGCTTACCATTTCTGAATATTCTGAATTCTTATCTTTCCTATCTAAGGTTCTCCATGCAGTACAAAAGGAAGGCTAGAAATTTATCAAGAGTAACACACACACATATACACATACACACACACACCAAGTATTTTCTGTAGAGAAAAAGAGTGTTGGTTTTGATTTATCAAATTCCTTGTCTACATATCTCATGGTTGCTAATATGGCCCAACTCTTCTATATACACTGATATAGACCTAAATGTAAAAAAAAAAAATTTGTCATTAAAACATGTGGATGGGTTTTATGGTTTAAGATGATTGACTGTCATTTCATATCTATGAATGGCTCATAATGGTTTCTGGAAAATCAGAGAGAAGTATTGTATAAATATGGGAATATTGACATAATTATATGACCTCAAAGATTCAGCAAATATTCAGCCAATTGCCTTTATACTGGTGATTAATCTTCAGTAAAATGAAAACTAATCTGTTAGCTTCTTCTGGAAAATAAGAATTAAAACAAGATTAAAATATAATTTTCTTGTATGACTATTGCCACAACTCTGGGAGCAATAGACATTTGATGATCATAATAGCTATGAAGATGGCATTATATAAACTGATACAGCAAATGCTCAAAACAGAAATAGGTCTATATATAGTTGTACATACCCAAATGACTAAGTGTGTTACTGTTTTTGTATTTGTGTAGTACAAAACACTTCACTAATAATTTAAGAAATAGGTCTATATATACTTGTACATACCCAAATGACTAAGTGTGTTACTGTTTTTGTATTTGTGTAATACAAAACACTTCACTAATAATTTAAGAAATAAGTCTATATATAGTTGTACATACCCAAATGACTAAGTGTGTTACTGTTTTTGTATCTGTGTAATACAAAACACTTCACTAATAATTTAATTTTCCATTTTTGAGATATCTTCATATTACACATATTTATGACAGTGAAAGAAAAACAAAACAGGGGAAAGTATAACGTGCTGCTAGAAAAGAAGATTGAAGTATAAAAATAAATAATATAGTTTTAAAAATGCATAGTAAATATAAAGTAATAATCAAAATGTAAGCTTTAGAGAAAAAATGGTAGTTCAGTTATAAAGTAGAAGATACAGAAATTAAATGATGTGAATTAAAACAACAAAAACAATAAAACACAGACTAAGTATTATACTCAGTAAATAACATCTACATAGTTATAGTCATATAAATTAATTATTAAGTTCATTGTATATAGAGCTTATTAAAGCTCTATAAGAAATTTTGATTAGGAGGATGCTTTTAATTTGGGGCAGGAAGAAGCAGTTACAAAACTAAGTGTTTCACTTGAATGAAATAATAGTCTATAATTCAGAAATATCAAAATAGATACTATCAACAGAAATATTGTGCCTACATCTGAATTTAGCTTCCAATTTAGCTATCTCCACTTTTCCAACCTATATACTTTTTTCTCCTGTCATTCTAACATAGGAATGTAAATATATTCAGATTGTCAACTCTGACTAGATTGTGAAGGAATAAAGAATTCCTATTTCCATTTATGCTTTTAGTCTTAACTTTTAAGTTATAAGCTTATGTTCCTCCAAAACATTATGCATTAAAGATAAAAAAAAAAATGGGGATGTGGTAAATAGTGTAAAAACTGTAGGTAAGAAAGCAGCAGATAAAAAGAGTTCCTTGTATTTAATAAAATGAGTTTTATTTAAAGTTTATTTTAGAAATGAGTATTTGGTGTGACTTTGAGAAAAGAAAAAAAAA
>NW_003852748.1:35383-39141 GCF_000181295.1 Otolemur garnettii
TTCAGCATTGGGCTGATGGTTGGACACTGCTCACTGGGTGAGACAGAAAGAACAGAAACATGTAGTGGATATAAGAAAGGATGTAGGTAAAAAGGTGGTTGTGTAAAAATCAGAATATATTCTCTTACTTTTCTGGAACGTATGACCTTATGCTGTCTTCTGTGAGTAAGGGAGGAATGTGTGGTTCTGAGTGCTGAGAGGAAAGACAACCTGCGGACTCCACAAAGACAGACACTGCCCACCCACCCGCTGCCTATTGCATCTCTGGAGAGACCCGTCACACTATACCAGGGGCTCAGCAAAGCAGCGTTTAATGAATAAATGAAATGACACAACACTCCTGAGGAAAAGAGGAAAACTAAGTCAGACTCTGTAAACTTCAAAATAACGTCGGGGTCCCAATTTTATTTGATTTTTGGTATATTTATCTTTACATAGGTTTTTCAAATATTCTGAAAATAGGCAGGAGCCCAGCTTTATGGACAGAGAAGCCCTGGACTTGCCCAGGACTATGTGTGCTCAATAGGGCCAAAATTTGGTTCAGTGGTTTCCTCTTAGCATGTGGAAATTATGAAGAGTTTTTGAAGAAAGGATCCTACATTTTTAGTTTGTACTGGAGCCCACAAATTATGTAGTTATTCATCGCTAAGATATCAAGAACAGAAATGTTTCTTGCCAATGGGAGCTTATTAGCTGGTGGTGTCCAGTTTTTAAATTGATACTATTTGTTTTACATTGTTTAATCAAGAAATTATGTAGCTGGTGCCTGTGGCTCAAAGGGGTAGGGTGCGGGTCTCATATGCTGGAGGTGGTGGGTTCAAACCCAGCCCTGGCCAAAAACTGCCAAAAACACACATACACACACACACACACACAAATAAAAACCAGAAAGAAATTATGTATGTGTGTGTATTATAACCTATTTCATGTCTTTTCATGTTATTTCAAATATATAATAAGCAAAACTATTCTCAAATGCATTTCTCCATTATGCCAATATTATACATGAATAATTAGAGAATAATATCTTTCAAATAATACTTAGCCAAGGTTTGATGGTTTTTTCTTTTCCACATGTTTCCCTCATCTATATGAATCTGTATTTCTGAACTTTGATATTTATTTATTTATTTATTTATTTGAGACAGGGTCTCACTCTTTCACCCTAGGTAGAGTGCTTTGACATCATAGCTCACAGCAATCTCAAACTTGGTCAAGCGATCTTGCCTCGGCCTCTGGAGTAGCTGGGACTACAGGCACCTTCAAACCAGCTAGTTTTTCTGTTTTTAGTAGAGAGGGGTCTTGCTCTTGCTGAGGCTAGTCTCAAACTCCTTAGCTCAGGCAATCCACACACCTTGACCTCCAGTCTGCCAGGATTATAGGCCTGAGCCACTGCGACTGGCCTGGACTTTGATTTTTAATCTTTTTTTCATGAGCCCTTTTGAAAAGAAAGTTTAGGTTATACAACCTCTCACTTCTCTGATCGCGCATTTTGCTCTGGTCTGCACTTTATTCACTCTAATTCTGCACTAAACTGGACACAACCAATCAAATTATACCTTATACAGAACTAAATGAGAGAAGGAGAATTCAGGTTCAAGGTTCACATTTCATGTTCTGAAGTTCACCAAAGGCAAATTCAAAGTAAAGGAGGCTATGCACTGTAAAGTCTATCCCCTCACACCTTCCCCAATCTATTTGCTAACTTTTTATCGCTTGTAAACTCTTATACTGCTGAGTATAAATACATTTCTCTCCAACAAACCTGAGATTTGAAACTGCTGCTGTCTTGCAAAATATATTTCTACAAAGGGAATGGATTTGTGCGGGAAAGCTAAATCCTTTCTAAGGAATTGCGTTTTGTCACATGCAATGATTTATTCTGTCAGGAAAATAGATTCTATGAAGTACTGTAAGCCCCTTTGGCAAGAAAATTCATTTAGTCAAAAACTTTAATCTATCCTGGTGACAAAATTTTCTCTTTAGTTTATTGCTTAAAATTGAGTTTTATAACTTTCATGTACTTTTGCAGAAAAAGGTCTGTCATTTTATGATATATTATGGTGATCCTAGGTCACATAAAATATTTGATCACTATGTAAGAACTGATATTTATATATTCAAAATACATATTTTTCTCTAAAATAGGTGAACATTTAAATTTTTCCTAATGAAAATTTTTCTTTCAAGCTGAAACCAGTACAATATTTTTTAGTGACACAATGCATTTTTTATGCTAAAACTATTTTCATTATTTACCCAAACAAAGAAAAGTTGCATTATTTAACTCATTTTTTGCCCCCTAACTCATAGTATTTTCATCCACAGGATAAATTTAACTGTCTTGGTCTGGCATTCTAAGTCAGGTAAAATGTACGAATTCCTTTAGGACTTTTCATAGGACCCTCATTTCTGAGTCAATTTAGATGTGTCTTTCTCTTAAAATGTACATAAAAAATGCAGTTTCATATCATAGTTTTCCTTTAAATCACATATATTTTATTTGAAGAATTTGAAACATTTTTCAGAGTACATGTCTACAGCTTCATCATATGGCTAGTAGGATCTATGAAACAAACAAAACCAAGATTAAAAATTCTTGCTAGGA
Organism: Otolemur garnettii; assembly: GCF_000181295.1. Taxonomy (NCBI): domain Eukaryota; kingdom Metazoa; phylum Chordata; class Mammalia; order Primates; family Galagidae; genus Otolemur; species Otolemur garnettii. The sequence goes on from NW_003852748.1 coordinate 37,992, forward strand.
AATATCTATTTAGCAGTAAGCTTATGAAATGGCTGTTGTACATTATGGGTGCAGTAACATGGGGATCAAGATCATTTATACATTGCATTGAATTCAATATATTCTCTTAGCTTAGTGAAGACCATATCTTTATATTTATATAATAAATACATTATTTTCTTTTCTTCAGCATTTGCAGCACTGAGCCTCAGCGTATATCACCATATCAGAGGAAACCTTGGCCTTGGGGTAGAGGTTGGGTAGTTCTACATTGAGTTTAAACATCTAGGGTATGAGTAAGGACCAATTGGAAATGAGTGCCAGGGTTACCACCCCCATCACATCTTCTAAACGCCTAAGAGGACCATCCATTCACAGGTATGTCAGCTCAGCTAAGGGAGTTGTGAGATACCGGGAAAACAGCAGTGCTCTAGGCACTATTCCTGCCTCCAGAACAACTACTTGAGCCAGGGATCATATTAGGATACATAAAACATCATGTTTCAAAAAGAACCATCATGTTTTTAAATGTATAATTGATGGTGGAAGCAAAAAAAAAAAAAAGTAGTTCTGTTGCAATCTACTGTTTAAAAACTGATGAGACTTCAAACTGTTCTAAACCTCATGTTAATTGATGCTAACTTCTGTGAGGTGGCCTCTACTTTCTGCAGGCTCTGCTACGGCTAGGCTCCACAGCATGCTCTTCTGTGAAATGCTGGATATTATCCTAGGGACTGAAATAGAACATTGATATTCACAACATCAGTTTGGGAAAATGTTCAGAAACTTTCCTTAAAATGAACTGATAGAGTCATTTATTTAGTTATACCTTTCTAATTTAACTCCAAACTCAGATTGCTGGATGATACTGGAACCATCCGAGGTGATACTACATATATGTACCTAATCAAATGATTCACATGCCACTTAGGCTACCTGGGCCTGTGACCCGGTTGGAACTCTTTCACCTAGCTAGGTACTGAAGGACCATATACATTATTACATTGATCTTCCAGCAACCTGCTTATCAGTTTCTCATTCAAGGCAATTCATATTTGTCATCTCTTTGGGTAATAGGTAAGGAGTTTCACTTACACTGTTGTAAGAGATGTATTTCCTGGAAACAATTTTTCTGTCTTGTTGTGTAAAACCCCAAGACCTTTGAAAGTAT
>NW_003852748.1:40055-41126 GCF_000181295.1 Otolemur garnettii
TTCTTTGGTACTAAGATTTAGAGCTTTACATGATATACCTGATACCTACATATTTACCTTTAGATAACCCATGTATGAGTCTGATGATATCATTTATAACTTTAGATATACTTTAAACCTATCTTCTTAATTTAGTCATTCTCAATAATATAGTATCATGTTTGCACAATGCATATAAAGAGAAAATATTGAATCTTCTATAAGCATATTTTCTATCCATACCTAGCATCATGTTTGTTAATTCATTTATTCTGAGAATTTACTTTTTTAGGGGGCAGGGTCTAACTCTGTTGCCCAGGCTAGAGTGCTGTGGTGTCTGTGTAGCTCTCAGCAACCTCAAACTCTTGGGTTCAAGTGACCCTCATGCCTCAGCCTCCTGAGTAGCTGGGACTACAGGCACATGCCATCATACTCAGCTAATTTTTCTACTTTTAGTAGAGATGGGGTCTTGGGGTGTCCCTCTTTCACAGGCTGGTTTAGAACTCTTGAGCTCAGGGGATCCTCCCATGTTGGCCTTCCTTGCTTGAATTATAAGTGTGAGCCAACTGTGCCCTGCCAATTCTCAGAATTTACCTTTGATCTATAATTGTGAAAGTTACAGTTTTTAAATTAGGTACTTCTTATATCTTTATTATTACTACACAAATCATTTTTTATTAATTATAATCATTGAAATCAATATTATCATTTAAACTAAAGTTTACCTTTAGTTGTATTAAGTGCACTGGGTAAATTCTTTAATGAAAAAGCTTCACAGTTTGTGTACTCTTGTATGTTTCATTTTTCCATATTTAGACTCTCCATGTGAGTAATAGCAGTGATGTATCACAATTATTTGCCCAACGTGCAATGTATATTTGTTAACTTTATGGGACACAACAATTTGGTAGGATATATATTGAGACTTCAGCTGTTGAAAAATGTTTTCTAGTGACGATTAATTGTGTAGATCACATATCAAAAGTTGTCTGCTCTTTTCCCCTTTTTAGTTAGTCTTTTTTTCGTAAAAGGAAATGCTTATTCATTTAGTTAGAAAAAATACATTTCCATTTTAATTTTGCTTATTAATTT
>NW_003852748.1:41440-53497 GCF_000181295.1 Otolemur garnettii
AAACTACTTTTTAAAAACTGCTAGTATACATCTTCTTCTGTTGGAGAAAAATTTCTGTATGTATATGTAGTTTTTCACAAGTGATATTCAATATTTGAAAATCAATGTATTCTACCATATCAACAGAGTAGTAATGAAAACCATCTAATCATGTCAACTGAAATTCCTGCTGAGACTCCAGTGATATGACTGTTAGATCTCTGTCTACTTCAACATGTTCTTAAAACTCTGCCTAATGTTTTTCAGTCAACTGACATCAAAAAATATTTTCACAATTTTAATGCATGTTCATGATAAAAAGTCTCAGGAAAATAGGAAGAGAGTTGAATCGCCATAACTTGGTAAAGAACATTTACAAAAAGCCACAGATAACACATCATTATCAATAAAGAATAACTAAATGCTTTTTTGCTAAGATTGGTAACAAGGTCTGGGAGCAGCAAATTCACTTTTCTTTGTCTAAATATGTCTTGATTTTCCTTTTATTCCACAATAATATTTTTGCTCAGTCTAGAATTTCGGGTTGATATTTCCTCTAACACTTGAAGAATAATATGTCATTTTAGTTTAGCCTCCATGGTTTCTGTTGAAATCTGTTATTTGAATTGTTCTCTTGTAGGTAATCAATTGTTTCTGGCTGCTTTCAAGATTTTTATTTTGTTTCTTACTTTACACAGGTTTAACGATGATGTTTGTTAGCATGAATTTATTGGAGTTTATCCTGCGTGGGTTTATTCAGATTCTTGGACCTATAGTTTTAAGTCTTAGCCAAATTGGGGAAATTATTATTATCTATTACTTTTTAAGTACTTTTTCCTTTAGTGTTAGGATTGAGAAAAATTGCTGTATGCATATGTATTCCACCAGATCAATAGATTATTAAAGAAAAACCATCTAATCATGTCAACTGAAACTCCTTCTGAGACACCAATGACATGAATGTTAGATCCTGGTATAATTCAACATGTTCTTCATTCTGCCTAATGCTTTTCAGTCCACTGATCCTTGCACTTAATTTCCTTTGTTCTGTCTTCAATTTCACGGATACTTTCCTTCAACCTCTCTGTTTTGCTGTTGAGGCAAAATTGAGGTTAGGTTTAGTTTTTGGCCTTTTCTATTTTTTCAGTTCTAAACTCTCTGTGTCTTCTTTTTATCTCCTATTGATTTCCTGAGACTCTAAAATTTTTAATTTGTTGTAAACATATTTGTGTTTAATTATGGCTCCTTGAAGCATTTTGAGGCTATTTGAAAATCCTTGTCAGATAATTGTAACATCTGTGTCATCTTGATGCTGGCCTCTGTCAATGGCCCTTTCTCATATGAGTCGACATCTTTATTGTTCTTTATGTAAATGACTACTGATTGAAATCTGGACATTTTGTGTGTTATGTTACAAGACACTGGAGTCCATTTAAACATTATATTTTAACTGCATGTTCAGACATTGCTCTTGGAGAAAGGGGATTCTACCTACTTCCTGATGTGTAAGAGAGGAATGCTAGGTCCTCTTTGTGACTTTTGTTGACACACAAGAGGGGAGGAAATCCTTGTTACTGAAAGGTGGGAGTCAGAGTTCAGGCTACGCTCTATGTTTATACCAATACCTCCCTGATTGGAAGGGCAAAGGTCACCCTATTCCTAACTCCCTACTTTGGCCTCCACTGATTACAAGGAGAGATTTCCTGGTTATTACAGGGCATTTGTGAAGTTCCTAAGATGTCACCTTGCCTCATCTAAAACAAGCCATTTAGGAAGAAAAAGATACCTGGTAGGGGCTGAAACCCAGATTCCCCTCTGTTGGCCCTGCATGACCGAGCACCTGTCTGTGAGTGGGGATGAAAACCCATGTCCACAGTCAGTCTTTTCTGATACTATCCCTGTGCAGGTTAGCATACATCCTTGCAGCTGGGTGAGTGTGGAAGTCTATATTCTCCACTCTACCTTTGCTTCCCTCCAATCCTGACTTCTATATAAAAGGCTAAAGCAAAAGTCAGGAACTCACTGTCATGTCCTTTCTCCTGTCCCAAATTCCCTAACCAGTTTGTCATCTTCTCTTCATTTTTAGGAGTCTTCTCACATTTGTAGGCGTCTTCCCATATTTCTTTCATATACAGCATCTAATTTTTTAACTTTTTTTTTAATTGTTGGAGAGTAATTGAGGGTACATAGAATCAGGTTACACTGATTGCTTTTGTTAGATAAGAACCCTCCTGTAGAGAGTCCCACCCGCAAAAGGTGTACCACATCCCTTGACTCTCCCACCCTCCCTTCCCTTTCTTAGCTCTCCCCATCTCCCACCCCCCATTGTGTACTAGGACCTTAATTGTCCTCATATCAGAATTGAGCATATAGGATTCTTGTTTCTCTATTTATGTAATTTTTAACTCTTTTTTATGGGAAAATATGAAAAAAAAGTCTCTTCAGTTTTCCATAAATAAGATTTGGAGTAATATTTTTTTTTGTGTAACTTTCCCTCTGAGAACTGTCTTAACCTTTCATTGAGAGTGGAAGTGATATTTTTACCATAATGATAAAATGTATACACATATTAGAACAGAGATGGCTGGTAGCAAGATTTAGATGTGAGCCAGATAAATAACCAAAACTGGAAACAGTAAGAAGACAGGTTCTTTAAGGAAATATTGAGTATCAATCTGGGGTAATATAGGTTGCCTGATTGGTTCAATAGACAGAAAGAAAGTAATAATTGGGACTCAGTGCAAAGTTTTAAGAACATGGTAAGAAATCAGTACAATGAGACTTAGTTAAAAGAAAGTGATTCAAAATAGTTTCCTAGTACTTCTTTTATGGATGTCAATCATTTGTCTCACCAATCCCACTGAGTTTCCCCTTGACACAGACTACTTTTGAATAATTTGCCCACATCTATCCTCTTTTTAGAGATGCTTAACATGTCTACACTCTGGGGGAAGGAAGATGAATTATTCCATGTCCAAGACACAGTTCTATAGAAAAGGGGATGACACGTAATACGAACCAGGCCAACAGGATTATTTTCTGGAAGTTTGAAATTACAAATATAATTAAGCAAACAGACAAACAAGCAAAAAGACTGCATAGCCTCCACTGAGCTCTTAATGTGACAGGTTGGGCAAAATGGAGATAACCGAAGTCTAAATAATAAGGCAGTATCTCTGAATAAATATCAAGATTCGTGTGGGAATGTAACACAGCTCCTGATTTACCAGCTTCAGAGCAAACCTTCTAGAAGCCTCATTTTGATTCTTTCGTATTTGCCTCATAATATACTGCTCTTTGCTTATGGAAATTTGATTATTTTTACATCTTAATGAAACTCTGTCATTTAGGCAAATGTTATTCACTAAGTCTTCAGAACTTAATAGAGCAAATGTTATTTTTCATGTTACCACCTGACTTTTATTCTGAGATTTAAATTGTAATTGCCAACCTTTTCTTTGAAAGTTTATAAACTTTATATTTTTTTAAAGCAGAGCATCAAGGAACAAGGAGATGTAATAAATCTGTTTTGCAGTTTATTGTCAAATAAGGTGACTCACTTAAAGAAAAAAAGTTAGGTGAGTGATTTTAAAAATGTAGGAGACAAAGGTCCAAGAATTTGGTTTAATTAACTCAGGAAAATGTACAACAAAATAATGGCAAGATGAATAATTATTTTATTTTATTTTTTGCTGTTTTTGGCCGGGGCTGGGTTTGAACCCACCACCTCTGGCATATGAGGCCGGTGCCTTACTCCTTTGAGCCACAGGCGCTGCCCAAATAATAATTTTAATGAGTATTCCACTTAAAAAAGTAAAATGTCACAAGTCAAATTAATTAAGAATGGGAACCAAAAATAATGAATATAATAAATCTTCCAGGAGATCACTGTTGAAAAAGCCACATTGAATGCACATAGATGTCTGGGTTATTAGAGGAGAAATGTAGAAAATTTTTATTCTGATTTTTAAATAGGGATGTTAAAATAAATAGTATTAAGATATAAATACCAACAGGATAAGTTACAATAACCAGAAGGGATTAGAATATTATGGAAAGGAGATTTATGACCCACTATAAAAATGAACAATCATTTTAACACAGTAAAAAGTCTGTTTTTGGAAAATAAATATAAAATCATTAATCATGTAATAGGGGATATTAGCAATGAAAAGTTTGGTTCCAATTAGTCATCTGAAAAGCCCAGAGAGTGATACAGTACAGTTGTACAAAACTGTGAAAACATAATACAGACCAAGAATGCTTGGTAAGTCTTACATTCTCCATATATAACTGGTATAGTGGATGTAATCTCTTATACTTTCTTTCACTGATCTTTTGGCATTCTGTCTTCGCCCCTTTTTTGGTACTCTGTTAAGGATACATCTAGAGAACATTTTTGCTTGAAGAAACAAAAAGTAGCTTGCTCTGTTGGAAACCCTAGGTACGCCACAATTCTAGTTGTCTTTGTTGCTACTATATATCTATATTTATCTCTCACTATACATCTACATCTATGTCTATCTACATCATTTATATCTAATGTGATAGCATTCTATATTTACAATGTGATAAAAACAATCATTGCTATAGAAGAAAAAAATTAGTTATTGTAATTCCATTTATTTACCTAATTGCACTAATTTCAATGTGGTTGTTCTTTTTCTACTCATCATTTTTTGTTGGTAAGAACCTGTGTCTGAAAAAATGTTAAATAAAATTTTATATTGGTCATTCTGCAACATCGATATGTCTGTTTGGCAAGCCCTATGTCTATATTTGGAATGCATAGTTCAGATTTTTTTTTTAAGTGTGGAATGGCTGGGCACAGAGGATCATAGCTGTAATCCTAGCACTCTGGGAAGCTGAAGAGGAGAGATTGCCTGAGCTAAGGAGTTTAACACAGAGCAAGAGAGAGACCCCGTCTCTAAAAATAGCTGAGCCTTGTGGCAGGTGCTTGTAGTCCCAGCTACTCAGGCAAGTGGATCTCTTGAGCTCAAGAGTTTGAGGTTGCTGTGAAGTATAACAGCCATGGCACTCCCCAAGATTATAGCATGAAACTGTTTGAAAAAAAAAAAACTGTGAAAATATTTCAACCTGAGATAAATGGTTTTACCTAAAAGTTTATGTTAACTGTTTATACCTCTCTATTTGTGTGTGATGTGCTCTTATTATAAAAAGAATAATCATGAAAAAAATAATGCACTTGAGGTAGACAGATTATTTCTGGTATCTGGAATTAGAAACCTTAAGCCAGGATGTTCTAATACAGGAATATGATCTGAAGCTGTTATTGAACAAAGTGATTTATCCTTATCTATCTTATAAGACATAATAGTAAAACTAAAGAATACATTATAAAATTCTAAATTGTGACATATGATCTTTTTTGGCCTCTATCTGTAAGAGATAATTTCATTTTCCAAAAAGAAGATAAAAGTTAGTTTTTTGAATTAGATTTTACATCAGTCACGCTAACTCCAGCTGACCTCACCAAATATCATCATGTTGGACAACAGCCAGTAGAGGAAATGTCATTCCTTAAACACACCATGTTTTATAAAGTGTTTCTACATTAAAATTATTATAGATACTCTATGAATTATTATAGACAACTATTTTATAAAATTCAAATCAAACCATTTTCCGAGAAAGCATGGAAATACAAATTGAATGCTGGCTAAAAGAGCTCAGAAAGAATTGAAAAGAGCTTTTTACTATGAGGTCACTACAATTTTAGAATTTAATATTTAAAAATCATTTACATAGGATGGGGCCTGTGGCTTAGTGAGTAGGGTGCTGGCCCCAATATAGCTTAGGGTGGCAGGTTCAAATCCAGCCCCAGCCAAACTGCAACAAAAAAATAACCAGGTGTTATGGTGGGCATCTAGTACCAGCTACTCAGGAGGCTGAGGCAAGAGAATCACCTAAGCCTAGGAGCTGGAGGTTGCTGTGAGCTGTGACACCACAGCAGGCTACCGAGGGCAACAAAGTGAGACTCTGTCTCTAAAAATAAAAAAAATAATAATAATAAAAATCATTTACATAGACCCAAACAAGCACAGGCAAGGAAAAGTTGATTTTGTAATATATCATCAGCTCTCACTTGCTGATTGATGGTAGTAGAGAAAACACAACTGGAACCTTGGAGATAAAAGAAAGACTTCAGATACAACAAACATTTAAAAGTGGCAAAGGAGAGAGTTGCTGGAGAGCTTTTAACAATAGCACATTTTATAATAAAGAGCTGACTTCTTTTACTTAGCTGAAGATGTAGCATTCATTGTAGATTCCTCTTTTGCTCTTCTCCCCTTTTCTACCATGCTTTTATTCCACTTAGTCGTTCACCTGTTCCTGCCAGACCACCTGCTATTCCTAAGCATCACACTTCACTTGAACCATTGAAACAACCCCTAATTGCTTCCTTTCTTCTAGTTCATCTCACCTCTTCTGTTATAACTACTTCATTTCTATCTTCAATCTACATTTTAAACCATGAAGGTAATTTTCCAAAATATACCACCAAACTGACAATTACTCCCAACAAATTCAAATGCCCCACAACAGTATAAAAGCCTGAACACACAGATGCTGGAAGGAAAATGTCAGGAGATAAAGTGACACTTAAAATAAAGGATAAAAGTAATGCATCAATGTCTCAGAAAAAAATAAGTAATATTTAGGGCAAAGGTAGTAATCTTAGGATAAGAGTAAAATTATTCAGATACAGATATTTAAATATAGCTCAGGATACATGAGTAAGGACCTTACACAAGACATGGAATAGCAAGGGTTAATAAGGTTAATAAGGTCCTATTCTTTCCCTGAATTGTTTCATCTTCAGCATTGTGATGAACTCATTCAGTTTCATAGACACTTGAGGTTAGAAGCAGCACAGAAGGTTTCCAGTGACCTAGCCCTAGGGTTGTCAATAAACACTTGCCCTTAAGAAACATGACTCTACTTTAAGAATGATAAGCAATGCCAAGGTAGGATAATGAAAAATCATATTCAGTTATCACTTAAAAGCACACTTTCAAGATTGTTAACTTTCAAAAGTTAATTATGTTATAGATTGCATTATACCTCATCACTGAAAAAACAAAAACAAAAACCTTCATGTGGCAAAGCCCTAACCCCCATGTGACTAAATTTGGAGACAGAGCCTTTAAATAGGTACTTAAATGAAGTCCTAAGGCTGGGGCTCTAGTCCAGTATGACCACTGTCCATATAGAAAGAGGAAGAGACCCCAGGTATACATATTTACAGAAAGGCCAGATGAGGATACAAAGAAAGGTGGTCACTTACAAGCTTCAGGAGAAGCCCAGCCTGAGAACACCTTGATCTTGGACTTCCACTTTCTGGAACAGTGAAAAAATAAATTTCTACTCTTGAAGCTACCCAGTCTGTAGCATTTTGTTATGTGAGTCTTAGCTCACTAACACAGATTTTGATACCATGTAGCAGGGTGCTGCTGTAAGAACACTCAGAAGTGTGGAAGTGTCCTTGGAACTTGGTGGTGGGTAGAGGCTGATAGAGCTTTGAGATCCATGTTGGTATGAATATGGTCATTAATGGTGATACTTACGAGGTTTCAGACAAAGAGGAGGAACACGTTATTAGAAATTAGAGAAAAGGTGATCCGTGTTTTAAAGTGGTAAATTACTGAATTGTGTTCTAGGATGTTGAGGTATATAGAAGTGATTGCCTTGACTATTTATATACAGAAAGAAGGAAGAAGTAACATATTCAAGCAAGCCCCAAACCTAGCAAAGCCAATACCATTCAATCTTAAAACTTGAGAATAAATCTATTTGGTTCAAAGTTCTACCTTCCAGGTGCACCAGAGTGGCAGCATCACCCCCACGGCTCTGTGGATCAGTCTTGCCCCTTCAGCTCAGCAAGCCATGTATCCTTGATCCTCCAGAAATATCAGACCACACAGTGTTCTGCTTAATTCTGGTCACACCATTTGAAACAAAAGTGAAAAGAGCCTTGTTTCCTGGACCTTTGTGCCATGCTGGGGCCATCATAGGAAGAGAGTGATGATCTTAGAATCACCTTTGCGATTTCTTTAGAAATAGTGTGTATTCCCAGTTGAGAAGCTGTAGGGCACCATCCTGTAAGACCCATGAAGTTCAACAGGCTTCCGTCATTTCCCCTTCCGTGTTTTCTGTCCCCTTTAGTTCAAACTGGCACTATCTTTGCTTGTATAATCCCATTTCTGTTCTTGGCTTGTGCTGAGATGGCTGATTGGTCAATGAATTGTACCTGAGATCTCTTTAGCAAATGAATGTCCAGCCACACCCTTATTGTTTTCTTTAGAACAAGTTTCCTCACATTTTCCAGATCTTCAGGATGTGGTGACTTTTCTTCAATTCACCTTTCTACCCTTGCTTTTACAATAAGCCATCAGGTGGAACAAAGCCATCCCTTCAGTACTTGGCTTAGAAGTATCCTCAGTTAACTATGCGATTTCATGCTTAGAATTTCTACCTTTTAAAAACAACCACAACATGTTTCAGCCAAGTTCTTTTCCCTTTCATAACAAGCATCACCTTTTCTCCACTTTCGTCTCCCTCATTTACATCAGCATTCTGCTCACAGCAACCTAGGTGCTTTCCTAGGAGGCACATCAAACTCTTCCAGCTTCTATCCTTCACCCAGTTGCAGGCCACATCTCTGTTTTTAGATATTGGTTAAGGAACCTCACTTCTGGTACCAAAATCTGTCTTAGTCTGCTCAGGCTGCCATCACAAAATACAACAAACTGGGTAGCTTACACAACAGAAATTAATTTCCTCATAATTCTAGAGGCTCGAAATTCAACACTAAAGTGATATTTATCAGATCAAGCTCTACTCTGAGAACCTCATTTAACCTCACTTAGCTCTTTATAGGATTTATCTCCAAATATAGTCACAATGACACTTAAGGTTTCAAAATATGAATTTGAGAAGAGTACATATCGGTCCACAGCCATCTGTGTTTTCATATAAAGGCTCCTAGGGCAAATCTGTTTCCTTATTTTTTTTTCTTTTATTGTTTGGGATTCACTGAGGGTACAAAGAATTAGGTTACATTGATTGTATTTTTAAGGTAAATTCCCTCTTATAATTGTGTCCTGACCCCAAGTGGTGTGCCATATGCTGTGACTCTTCTGTTTTCCAGCTTTCAGTTTCCACCAATATTTTTAAAGCCAACAATAATGGTTTGCATATTCTCAAATCAAACCACTCAGTCTTCCTTTATGCTTCCATCTTATACTTTTAAAAACACTTAGGATTATATTTGGCCCACCCAGATAACCCAGAATGGTTTTCTTACCTCTATATCCCTTGATTAGTAATTTTAATTCCACATGTAATCTTAAATCCTTCTTGCTGTCTAATCAATCATATTTACATGTTTCAGAGATCTGCATGGGGACATCTTGAGAGATTGTTATTCTTCCTACCATATTCACAGTCCCACAGAACTGCAATAGGATAAGCAGAATGGCATAATTATACTCCACATTTATAAATTCAGGTACTTTTTCTTTAATTTAACTTCTAAGCTACTATTTCATGTGGGAACTGAAGGACTAATGATCCAATTTCAGGAAAGTTTAATAAAAAAGGAGTTATTTTTATTTTTGTTTTTGTTCCTACTTTCATACAGCTGTTAGTGACCAAACTGGTCAGGTTGTATATGGTAGTTATTGCAAAACAAACTGGGTTATTGGAAAATCACTGCTGTGCCTTACACATGTAGTCTTAGGCAAGTCAATTGATACTTCAGAACCAGTTTTCATGTCTATAAATGGAAAATTATAAACATTGCCTTACATAGTCACAGGGATTTTTCAAGAAAAACAAATGTATGGAAAGAAAACCCAAAATGCAAAAAAATGAACATAAATATTATACTATTAATATTAGTGCCTCATGTCCTTAAGTGTGGCTTTCAGATACATTGCCAAAAAATCAAATAAACATGAATTTATTTCAAATTGACTATTACTTTAAAGTTAGCAAAATCTTTGCTATATCCAGTATAATGCACACAACAGATTAAGGTAATCCCCTAAGCTACATTGTATTTCTTCAAACTTTACTTATTTTAGTCCCAGATTATGATTGTGCTTGTAACTTAATTTGTAGTCAGTCCAGTGAAAAGAGATCGTCAAGGTGAACCTTAATCCATTATGACTGATATTCTTATTTTTAAAGGGAAATTTGGACACAGACATGTAGAGGTAAGACACTGTGAAGACACAGAGAGAAGGCTACCAGCTAGATGTAAATGAGAAAAGACTGAAACAGATCCTTCCTTTATGGTCTTCAGTAAAAAGCTACCTTGAAAATACTTTCATCTCAGACTTTCAACCTCCAGAATTATTAGAATATTAATTTCTGGTGTTCAAGCCACATAATCTATGATACTTTGTGTTGTAGCCCTATCAAGCTGATACAGATAATAACAGTGACTATGATAAATTGTTCACCCACACAAAACAGCCTTGTAAACACTGATGATTTTTCCTTCATCTACTCCAAACAGTAGCACCCAAACTGGGGTTTACTTGTAGTTCTACGATAGGTATTGTGGAGATATACATTGAATAACCAGGTTCTACCTACATTAAAGATGGTTTTAAAGTAGTACATAAAATCAGTGCATTTTTCTTTCCTGCATGTATTTCAAAGCAAAATGAGAGAGCTTGCTATCACATACTGTGGCAAAACATTTCATCATGCATTGAAAGGTTACACACATCAACACTAATGGCATCCAGAACAGTGAGAAAAAGATGGTTAGTGTTACTCCCTGCCACCTACTTGCCTCTAAATATGACAATCAACATGATCTTATTGGAGGATCTGCCAGTAGCCTCAATACCATCAAGAAACCCATGCTGTTTTGGAAGCATTATTTGTGAAAGGATGTTTTTTGAAAAGTAGTATACATTATCTAAATGCAACAATAATTTACATTTTGACATGCATTAAATATGTCTTATATTAAATTATAATACATAAATATCATAAAATATATGTATATGTGATGCAATGTATATTAAAAAGATGTAATTTTTAGCTTAAAAGGTATTTTTTAAATCCATAATCTGGATTTTTTTTAAGTGTTGGGGAGAGTGGAATTTGGTAGGAACCTATAATAGAAGCCAGTCCCAAAAAGCTATATATTAAATGATTTAGTATTTAAGAATTGTCCAGGGTAAGCAACTCTATAGAGACAGAAATCAGATAAGTGGCTGTCTAAGGCCAGGGAAGAGGGTTTGAGGGCTTAGCTAAGGGTATAGGGTTCTTGGTGGTAGCGGGGGAGATTACAATTCTCTAAATTGTGATGAGGGATACACAACTCTGTGAATATGTTAAACCCCATTAAATTGTTTATTTTAAAGTGGTGAATTATAAATGTGTCCATGAGCCACAAACTCTTCTAAGTGCTTGAAGTATCTTTTAATCTTCATTATAATACTATGAGACATCCACTGTTATTGCCCATTTATATAGAAAAAATCCCCTAAAATATTAAGGGTTAAGTGACTTTTTTGTTGGCCATACAACTAGGAAATGATAAAATATGTAGTTTAACCCAGCAGTCAGCATATAGAATTCACATTGTTATATTTACACTATGCTGCCTCTATCCGACAGTAAATTAATTTATGTAGTAACAGGAATAATATGAATATTCAATATCATGTGGAAAATAGTAACTCAACGTAGATATATATATGTATATATATATATTTTGTCCAGAAAGTCCAACAGTATGTATGTGTGAGATATATATACCCACACATACAGACAGTGCCAAAAAATATATACACGTTTTAAGAGATGTTATCTAGGTAGGACTTTATACACATTTTAAGAAATGTGTTCTATGTGTTCCTTTTTGTTCATCATAATCAGAAGTATCTGAAAGCTGATGATGAGCACCTCTTCAAATTGCAGAATTCAAACATGACTTCTATTCATCTTTTGTTAACAATGTTAACGTATTGTATATAGGTTACAATTTTAATACAGATTTTTCTTTCTTAAAATGTGTACACATTTTTGGGC
>NW_003852748.1:53632-62376 GCF_000181295.1 Otolemur garnettii
CGGGTTGCTGGCTCTAAGCAGTGGTTTCTTTCTGTTGACACATATTGCTTAGCTGCTGGCATGACAAGTTGTTTTCTCACGGAAGCTCTGCTAAAACACTATTGATTTTGGCTGGATAGCTAAAAAAGAGTCACCATCTTGTTATCATATCCTCTGCATTGGACTTGGGACTTCAGTTATACTTTGGCAATTTCCCAATCTAGGCATAACATAGCAGAGAATACCAATTTTATATATCAAAAAATTAAAAACACCTAATATTGCATTTTTTACATTTCATTTTTTATTTAGCCCAAATGAATAAAATGAAATAGGCAGCTTTTCTCTTGGGTGCACTACTTAAAGACCAGTTATTCAACTGCTTGGAAAAAGTACGATACTTCCTAGCCCCCAAAATTTCCCTTTTTGGCGAAATTAAAATAATCTACTAATAAAATATAATTGAAAAATTTCAGTAACTTAATTTAATAATTAAATAACTTAATAATCTACTAATAAAATATAACCTAATGGTAGTCACAATAAATAATTTTACTACCTTTAATTTTTTTAGACTATATTTTTTTAGAGAACTTTTAGGTTCACAGCAAAACTAAGAGGGAGTTATGAGATATCCCATCTATCCTCTGTCCCATATATGCACAGCCTCCCCTATACTATCAATACTTCCGGCCAGAGTGATATATTTGTTAAAACTGATAAAACTATATAGAAACACCATTATCACCCAAATTCCATAGTTTGCATTAGGGTTGACTCTTTGGACAAATGTATAATGGCATGCACCCACCATTAGAATATCATACAAAGACTTTTCAATGCACAGTAGCTTTTACAACCCTCCCACCACACAACCCCTAGCAACCATGGATCTTTTTGTTCTTCCATAGGTTGCTTTTTTTCTGAATTCATTCAATTTGTATCATAGAGCATGTGGCATTTTCAGATTGCTTTCTTTCACATACTAATATGAATTCAATTATCTTCCATGTATTTAAAGGGCTTGAGAGCTCATTTATTTTTAGTGCTAAGTAATAGTCCATTGTCTGGTTGTATCAGAGTTTATCTATCCATTCACCTATGGAAGCACTTCTGGTGGCTTACAAGTTTTGGTATTTATGAACAAGGCTGTTATAAACACCTATGTACAGGTTTTTGTGTAAACATATGTTACCAAGAAGTGTGATTACTGATATGATACACGGATGTTTATTTAGTGTCTAAGTTACTGTCAATTTGTCTTTCAATATGGATGTTTCATTTTGTAGTCATAGAGGAATAATTAAGAGTTGCTACTGTTTCACATCCTCAGCAGCATTAGGCACTGTCAGTGTCCTGGATTTTTGCCATTCTAATAAACACATAGGAGTTTTTCCTTGTTCTACTGTGCATTTCCTTTGTGACAAAAGATACTGAATATTTTTTCCTATGCTGATTTTTCATCTGTGTTTTATCTTTGGTAAGAAGTCTGTTAAGGTCTTTGGCCTATTTTTCATTAGGTCATTTTTTTTCTTATTGTTGAATTTATCAAGAAAATACTGTGTCTTTTACAAGTACATTCTGCAAGTCTGTGACTGGTCTTTTTATTATCTTGACATTGTCTTTCACAGATCAAAATGTTTTCTTTTTATTTGATGAAGTTCAGATTGTTAACTATTTATTTCATGGATCATGACTTTGATGTAGTATCTGAAAAAGTCTCTTTCATACCTGAAGTCATCCAAGTTATGTTATATTCTGAGAGTTGTATAGCTTTATATATGACATTTAGGTAGATGACCCATTTTGAGTGAATTTTTGAAAGATGTGAGATCTGTATATTGGTTCTTTTTCTTTTTTACATACCAATGTCCAGTTGTTTTAGCATCACTTTATGAAAAGACTATACTTTATCCACTGTATTGTCTTAGCTCCTTGGTCAAATTTAGATGGGTAAATTTCTTGGCTCTCTATTCTATTCCATTGATTTATTGTCTATTTTTTTCACCAAAACCACATCTTGGTTACTATGGTTTTATCATAAATCTTCTCCCCCAAAAGGGAAGGATATTAAGATATTTTATAAAAATACTAATAAGGGATCAAAGTAAAAGAAATGGGTAAAAATGAGATTATAACAACAAAAAAGGGTGTTGAAAAAAGGGTGTTATAACAACAAAAAAGGGTTATTATAACATAATAAAAGGGTGTTGGTCTATAAAATAAAACAAAACAAGAATGAAATAAAGAAACTGGTAATAGAATCAGTAAAGGAGTAGCATAGCAGAAATATGCAAGATAACAAATAATGAAAAAACTACGGTGATATAAAGTTGTACATTTATGGCTATCATGATGATATAATAAAAAAGACATGTGATGACCTTTCAATCATCAAAATGCACCTGTTATTCTCATTAAAAATAGTGAAAGGAACTTACTGTAATTTTGAAGTTGATGAATATGAGCTTTAATAAAGAAGGTATAAAGCAATTTATAACAAGCAGAGGAGGGGGCAGGGAGGGACGTTACTGTCCCTAATACTTCATTCTCCAATTTCCAAAGTCACTTGGTAATTTGTTTAGGTTAATGAACTTAGGTTGAAGTGCACCATATTTAATGGTTGAGTTGTTTGAGGATGTGAAAAGGAATGATTAGAAATGACAAAGGTTAATTGTCACCTTGAAAGTTTACTTACCAAGAATGTATCAATCGTGCAATTCAACTACATCTTTTCCTAGCTTGTAAGACAATAAAATAAAACAGACAACAAGACTTCTGTGAAAAGCTATCGAAAGAAACTCACACTTGTATTAATCATACTAAAGGATATATTGGGTTTCTGCTAGATAAGGTTGAAGTAAAATGTGCTTTTTTAAATACTCCATTGACATCATCGATATTTCCATTCCAAAGCTATATTTACTTTTAAGAAGTAATATCTGGAGATATTTCTGGTTTCAAAACAGTGGCAAAGAAGCACGCTAGCTTCTGTCCCTCCCACAGAAATCCAAGGACAAGTATATAGCACTGAGACAATCACTAGAAATATCCCCGTACTCAAATATAAAGATGAGATAGTGCTCAGGGACACAGAGAAATGAAAAAACTCTGAGAAGATGAAAATACCAGGACAACAAATAAACAGCTATGATTCAACTGGAGTGCTGAAGGCAAAGTGCTGAACTGTTGTCGAGTAGTGGAGACAGACTTGTGATGACCAGAAGTCCAGGAGGGCATGACTGCGCCCAGCTTATGTAACCTCATCTCCCCTCCTAAGATCAGATCTTGGAGTCAGAGGGACTTCTCATTATGAGGAAAATGTAGGAAGAAGATTCCCAGTGTCACACCTTAAACCTATGATCCTTAAACAGGAGAATCCCACAGTCTTCAAGTTTGGAAAATTACCAGGAATACTTACAGCTGCACTGCTGTGGATTAGGAGCTCAAAGTGTGTACTTTCCACCCAATATGCATCGGTTGAGAATCAAGCTGCTATAGCCTGATGCCATCTTGAGACTAGACACACCTCTATAGACTCCTCTGGTGGCCAGTAGCCACTGCACCCTTTCAGCACTGGGTCTCCATCTTCATTTTACCAAGCCTACACTGATGGCCAAACACCACAGCCCCAGGATTAGAGAGCCTGGAGCTAAGGCTATGACATGAATCCTGCAAGGCAGGGAAACAAATTTCTGCCACACTCACCTCGAGTCATAGCAACAGTCCAGCAGTCCTCAAGCAAACAGTCCTTGGAGCCAGCCAAACTGTTGCATGTTCTCCAAGCAGATGATGCACTCCCAGGCTAGCAGAGTGGTTATGTACTTGTTCATAGAACCAGAGTAATGGCCCAGAGGTGTCCCAGCCATCTGAAGATAAGCCACTCACCTGCTGAATGGCCATGTACCTGAAATTAAAGCCTGAGAAATACCATTGGAGGCAAGCCCCCAAGCTGCGCACAAAGCCGTGTGCCCATGGCTCATGCCTGAGAAGCAGCACAGCAGGCTTCCCCCTCTACACATGTCCCCAGGTTAACCAAGCAGATCTACAACCACATCCTGGAACTGAAAGGAAGCTCTTTGGGCCATCCCCGGAAGACACATCTCCAGGCCAGTCAAGCAGCCCTGCATTCATGTCCTGGACTACGGAAATAACCTCAACAGATTGGTACGCAGGCCAACCAAAAAGATCTATGACTGCATCCCTGGTCTAAGAAATGGCCAGCAAACACTTTCTCAGGCCAACAGAGTAATTGTACAGCTTTATCCTGAACCTAAGAAACAATTTCACAGATATCCCCTAGCAGAGCTGTCCTTAGGCTATTGAGAAGCTGAACACCTGTATAATAGGCCTGAAAAACAGTCCATAGACCAGCTCTAGTGAGCAGACCCTGAAGTTTGCCAATTAACCATGTACCTATGCCACTGGTCAGAGAAAGAGCCCTGTGTGTTCCCAACCTGAGCAAGCTAGACCCCACATTGGCTGTGTACAGGCACATGTCCCTGATCTGAGAAACAGATTAGAGAGCTCACTTGTGGCAAAACCACACCACTGTAACAAATAGATTCAATTCTCCATTTAAAAGATACAGACTAGAAGAATGGATAAAAATACAAAACCCAACTATATGCTACTTATAAGAAACTCACTTCATTTATAAAGACACACATAGACTGTAAATGAAGCGATGCAAAATTACATTCCATACAGATGGAAAACAAAATGGAACAGGAATAGCTATACTTACATGCACATATCAGACAAAACAGACTTCAAGTTAAAATCTGTAAAGAGAAAAAAAAAGAGAATATTATATATTAATAAAGGGATTTATTCAGCAAGAGAATATAATTATAAATATAATGTACCCAAAAAGGAGCACCCAGCAATATAAAGCAAATATTAGCAAATATTATTAAATCTAAAGGAAGATATAGTTCCCAACACAATAATAGTTGGAGACCTAAACATTGTACACTCAGCATTGGACATATCATCTAGACAGAATATTAACAACAACAACAAAAAACCAAAACATTGAATCTAACCGCACCGTAGACCAAATGGACCTAACAGACTAATAGACCTTTATAGAACATTTTACCTAATAGCCACAGAGCACACATCCTTTTCATCAATACATGTTACATTCTCCAGGAAGTTAGGATACAAGAAAAGTTTCAAAAACTAAAAGAAACAACAACAAAAAAATCAAAATATTATCTAACCACAATGTAACAAAACTAGACATCAATAATAAAAGGAACACTTAAAACTACACCAGTATGTGGATACAGCACTCTTATTCAGCATAGTCTTGGAAGTTCTAACCAAAGTTATTAGGAAGGAGAACAAAATGCATGGCATGGTAATTGTAAAGGAGGAAGCAAATTCTTCTTCTTTGCAGATGTCATGATTTTATGTATACAAAACCTAAAGATGCTACCAAAAATCTCCTAGAACTGATAACCAAATATAGTAAAGTTTCAGAATACAAAATTAGGATGCTCAAATCAGTAGCATTTTTAACACAAAACACTAGCTAAAAAGGAAACCAAGATAGCAATTCCTTCTTTTAATAGCTAAAAAAATCTAGAAATAAATGTTTAAAAGGAGAAAGACCTCTACAAGGAAAACTACAAAACAGTGATGAGGGAAATTGAAGAAGGTACTACCTAATTATAGCCTTAGAATATGGGAAGGGGGTGGGAGGGGGAGGTAAGGGGGGTGGATGGGGGGAGGGAGGGTGATTGGTGGGGTCACCTCTATAGTTTATCTTACAAGGGTACAAGTGAATCTTTCTAAAAGCAGAGTATGAATGTTTTAACTCAATAGCTACGAGAATGACATAAAGGTTATATAACGAGTTTGATAAGAGCATTTCAAAATGTATATGAAAACAGCACACTGTACCCCATGATTGCCTTAATGCACACAGTTGTGCTATAAGAAATAATAAAAAAAAAAAAAAAGAAAACACCTCCCAGGCTTATGAATGAGAAGAGATAATGTTGTTAAGGTGACAATACTACAAAAAGTAATATACAGATTCAATGCAATCCGCTTTGAAATACTACTGACATTCTTCACAAGAAGAGAAAAAAAAATCCTAAAATTTGCATGAAGCACAAAAAACCTGGAAAAACCAAAGCCATCCTGAAAAAATAAGGTAAAGGCATCACACTATTAGATTTCAAAACATATTACAAAGGTGAAGTAACCAAAACAGCTTGTTACTAGCCTAAAAAGAGGTATTTATACCAATGGAAAAGAAAAATATTAATTCACAAATCTATATACAATTTATTTTTGACAAAGGTACCAAGTACACTTATTGCAAAAAGGACAGTCTGTTCAATAAATGGTGCTGGAAATTTGTATATCCCTATGCAAAAGAATAACTAGAGCCCTACTGCTCACTCTATATTAAAATCAACTCATATTCTACCTCAACTGGTTAACTTTTAAAAATTATTTTATAGGGATGGTTCTAGCTAATTATCTAGGCTGGTCTTAGATGCCTGACCTAAAGCAATACTCTTGCTTTTACTTCCCAAAGTGTATAAGCCATCATGCCTGACCAAGAGTTTTTTAGATGAATCTACATCAAACTATGTTCTTAGTTCTCAGAACACAATGAATTTAAATTTGATATCAATAACAGAAAGGTAGCTGCAAACTCCATAAATAATTATAGATAAACAACACACAGCTAAATAACACATGGATCAAAGACATTGAAGGCAAAATTAAAAGACATATTTTAACTAAATAGAAATGATAATTCAAATTATGAAAATTTGGGGGAAAGAGTCAAAGAAGTGCTCAGCGGAATTTAATAGCAGTACAATGCGTGTATTAGAAAAAAAAGACAAATATGAAATTAATAATGTAATCTTGAAGCCACCTTAGGTAATAAGTGAAGGAAGAATAATTTAAGACTAAAGCTAATAATAAGAAATAAATATTAGTAAAAAGGAAAGCATAAAACAATCAAACTGAAAAAAGGAATATAATAAAGAAAATCACAAAACCAAAATCTGATTTTTTAAAAGATAAAATTTTCATATTTCTAGGCAAGCTTATCAAGATAAAAAGAGAGAAGGCAAACAAAAGGAAAGAAGTATCATCACTACTGATCCAAGGTCAACAAATGATGGTAAAGGAAACTTATGAACAACTCGATATGCACAAATATGATGACCTAGATGAAATGGGTGACTCTTTAAAAGGTACAAGCCAGAAAAGGAGAGAAAAAGTTCTCACTATTCTTATTTATATCAAAGAAATTAAATCAATAACTGATTTAATTTCTGTTCCTTTAAAAACAGAAATCATGAGGGTCAGATAATTTGACTAGTAAATTCTACCAAACATACATATAAGGAAAAAAGTGATACCAAGCTTTATAATAACTTCCATAAAATAGAATTAGAGAGAGCACTCTCTAACTCAGTCTATAAAACATTAACCTAATTTCCAAATTATAGAAAGATATTATAAAAAAGGAAAGCCACAGACCAATCTTTTTTGAATATAGACTTAAAAATTCTTAACCAAATTGTAACAAATCAAATTCAACAATATATAAAAGAATCATGTAACATGACTAAGTGAGATTTTATTACAGGTCTATAAGGTTCATTCAGTATTCAAAATCAACTAATGCCACCTATTATACTATGAATCAAGGAAGAAAGATTATATCAGCTTATCAATAGATTCAGAAATAATTATTTGACAAAAATTGAACACCTGTTCATGATTAAAACTCTAGTAACCAGGAATATAGAAAAATTTCCTCATCTTGATAAAGAACATCTAAAAATACTCAATAGCTAACATGATACATAATGGTTAGAGGTGGACAATTTCCCACTATAATTGGGAACAGAGAGAACAAAGCAAGAAAGTGTCCTCTCATTATTCTTATTTAATGTTAAAAGTCTTAATAAAGATTAATAGAAGAAAAATAATAGATGGATAAATATATGAGAGAGAATGAAGAAATATAGCTATCTTTGTTAACAGATGTCATGATTGTCTGCACAAATGATCCCAAGTAATTGACACATTCTCAAAGAACTAATAAGTGATTATAGAAAGGTCATAGTATAAAAGGTAATCATACAAAAATCAAACACGTTCCTATATAAACAATTGAATTTTGATATTTAAATACAAACCAATTACAATAGAAACAAAAATAAATATGAATTAAACTACAGGACATATATATGTAAAAAACTGTAAAACTGAGGAAAGAAATCCAAGCAAACCTAAACAAACAAACAGAAAAATATTCTACATCCATGGATTAGAAGACTCAGTAATGGTAAGATGTAATTTTTCCAACATGCTCTACAGATTTAAGGCAATACTAACCTAAATCCCAGAAATATATAAAGAACAAAATTAGAGGACAGACACTACCCAGTTCAAGCTTTACTAAAACTATACTGTAATCGAGACAGCATGATATTGACAAAAGATGAAACTCACAATAGATACTGAGATTAAGAGAAAGAATAGAGAGCCTCAAAAGTAAACTATTTGGCTCAGTGCCTGTGGCTCAAGTGGCTAAGGCGCTGGCCACGTACACCCAAGGTGGCGGGTTTGAATCCAGCCCAGGCCTGTCAAAAAACAATGATGGCTGCAACCAAAAAATAGCTGGGTGTTGTGGTGGGTGCCTGTGATCCCAGCTACTTGGGAGGCTGAGGCAGGAGACTCGCTTGAGCCCAGGAGTTGGAGGTTGCTGTGAGCTG
>NW_003852748.1:62845-67619 GCF_000181295.1 Otolemur garnettii
ATATATATATATATATATGTTGTATACTGCTGAACAAAAAGGAAATAATGCTTATTATAATGTCATCACAGAGATACAAAATGTAATAAAACAATAACGAGAAATGATTAGAACCTAATAGATTGGTTCAAACCACTCCCCCGGAAATTGTGAAGGCCAAATGTTGGTGAGGGTCAGAATAACAAGAACTCATACATACAGCTAGTCAGAGTGAAAATACTAAACTTGGATTTAACGTGGTAGTTTCTTAAAAAGCTAAACATAGTCTTCTCATATGATTAAGCAATTATGTTTCCAGATATTTATCCTAATTGACAACCTACGTTTACGCAAAACCCTGCAAATGTTTATAATAATTTTCTTTCAATTAATAATTACCGAGATTATTAGAACTGAGATGTTCTTTGATAGCTAAATGGGTAAAAATGGGCATATTTATACAATGGGATATTATGCTCTGATGAAAAGAAATGACTTTTCAAGTCATCAAAAGACATAGAAAAACTTTTAATACATCTTGATAATTGAAAGAAAGCATTCTACAAAAAACTACCTCCCATATGATTCTGCTTCTAGTACATTCAGGAATATGCAAAACTAGAAGCAGGACAAGACACAGTGGTTTTTAGAGATTCAAGGAGATGGGGGGGATAAATAATGAAATGCTAGGAATTGTTTGCATGGTAGAATTATTCCATTTTATAGTGTAATGGTGCATACATGGTATTATGCATTTGTCAAAACCTATAGAACTTAACAGCATAGAGAGTGATCTTTAATGTATGCAAATTTAAAAAAATAGTCACTTAGGTACTGGAGAATCCCAGAAGCAAATGAAGACTGTAAAAGGAGAATTTTATTACAAATTACAGATATATGAAATAATACCTCTGAAGAGAACAGAGAAAAGAAATGACAACTTTAATATTTTCAAATAAAGAGACTGTGAAAAAACTAATGGCAAAAAAAAAAAAAACTAACATAGACATTGTACATTGTACTCTAGTTGACAGAATTGTTTCTCATGCAGTTATAATTCAACAATTCTGATGCTATAAAATATTTGTATATCAGAATGAACAATAAAGTTAAGGAATGGCAGATCAGGGAAGTCAGGCGTCTCATTGATGGCATGGGAATTTATAGTAAAACAAGGAAAGAAAGCAGGAATGATCTATGTGGTAATGAATTAGAGTTGGAGACAACAGAGTGAAATCATGTTTAGCTTATATAGATACAGACAGTTATGGAAAGAAATATGTACAAACACATTTATATACACTGGTTTATATGAATGCATGTAATTTTTGCTCTAAGAGATGGTAACGAAAGGACACTGCAGTGGCAACAACATATCAAAGGCACATTTCTTGGTTTTTAATACAATTCTTAAATAAAAAGAGCTTCTTGGAGAAGCGGTAAGGAATGGATTAGGGTAAGGAATAGACAAGAAGAGCCTGCAGCATAAGAGACAGGAAGTTAAGATGTACTCAACTCACACACACATACACACACGTTGATGGGATGTGGCAAAGAAGCATAGGAGGCAACTTAAAGAGCTCCCAGGAACCAAATCTGGAAAACTTTAAGTAACAAAATAAATGAAGTATTATTGCAATCTATACAAAGTATAAAATAAATAATCATATCACTTCTAATATAAATAAATGATTAGATAAATGAATAGAGAAGAAATAATTTCTCCTATTAAAGAATTTTAAATAATACTATTTAGATATTAGCTATATATTTTGACTTTCTTCCTCCCTTTGCATGGTACAGAAAGGAGGAGAAAACTTATGTTACAGCTAAGAAACCTGCTAAACACTAACTCAGACGTGTGACCAAGGCTAAATCAATAGTCATAAGTAATGGTGATTACATGTACCCTTGACCTAATGTGATAAAAATAGCACTTTACCTCTGTGATCTTCTCCTGGTCTTTTCATGAGAAAAACATTAGACAAATTCTAAGGAGACTCATTCTACATATACTTAGTCCTTCCCTACTCAAAACAAAGCCAGGAAAATTGTCACAGCCAAGAGTAGCCTAAAGTGATAAGCCACATGTAATGTGGTGTCCTGGATGTGGTCCAGGAAAATTAAACAGGTTGTGGACTTTTGCTATTAAGAATAATAAAAAGCCAAGTTGGATACCATCAAAATTAAAGGCATTTTTGATTAATAACTTTTTAATAATTTAAAAAAATATAGTAACAATAATAATTTTTTAAAAATAATTTTTAAAATGTCAAAACCACAGAATGGGAGAATATATTTGTAATTCATATATTAACAAAGGACTTGTATCCAGGCTATATTTTAGAAATATATTTCAAATTTAATAATAATGGAAATAATATAACAAAAGTGAGCTTCATATTTTAAGAGATATTTTCAAAAGGATGCATATGAATTGCTAATGAGCACTGGAAAAAATTGTTGACATTAGTCATCAGGAAAATGCAAGTGAACGATGTATCAGAAGTCCCATTCAGATGCTAGGATGATTCAGAATGGACAGAAAAGCAGGAGTAAGGAGCCAGAAATAATCCCTGACCAGCGACATCTGTCACAAGATATAGCTGTACACATGAGCTTCAAATTATTCATCTATAAATTATAGCATTGAGCAAGATTATCAGTGAAGGCATTTTCAACTCTAATAAATCATAGACTTATTTTAAGTAAGAAAGATATAAAGAAGTATGTTTTTCTTTTCTTTATTTTTTTCCTCCTGACAGCTGCCCTGATTCAGCTTCTTTGGATAATTTCTGCAAAGTGATAACAAGATATCAGAATTGAACAATTCATTAACAATTCTGAGCACTTTTATTTGCAGTTTTTAATATCATCAAAAGTGCCATTACCTTTAAATAATTTATTAATAGGTAGCAGAGATATAGTCCTTAATTTCCTAAAATGGAATATTCCACTGCCTTTATTATTAATCTTAACATTGTAAACTGAAAAGTATATATTATGTGTGTTACTATAGCTTTAAGAAAGGTTGCGTAAACGACATCCCAGGAAATTAAATTCATCCCTGAAGTAGGCCCTAAGGCAATGATTGATCTAACTATAAATTTTACAGCCAAGATATAAACCTCTGAAATTGCTAGTTCATAGTAAAAACACTGACAGAACTTTAAATTTCATTTCTCTATCTTTGTGCCGATGACATTATGCTATTACAGATTCTAGTCAATATTTGAATTTTGGTAGTAGAAGCAACTTCCTAAGATTATATTGGTGACCAGTGCATATCAATAAGACAGACTGTTTTTAATATCTATGTACTTAAGTTATCCTGCCTAGAAACAAGTGCCAGCTACTGAAATTGCTCCTGAATAGCCAAAAGGAAATGAAAAAGTCTTTTCACATTCAAGCTGGTTTTCATCTACTTCATCAAAATTAAGAACAAAGAAATATATAAGTACACAAAAACAGTCCTCCAAAAATCTGTCTGTGAAGATATATAATAACTGAAATTCACATCATTTGCTCATCACTTACTACGAGGAGCTGTTTGGATGTCCAAAGGAGGCACAGGTTTGTTATGTCAAACATAAATGTGGTGTTTTAACATAAGAAGTTGTGGGGCACAGTAGGAAATAAAACATAAAAATCAGCTACACACCAGGAATATGAAATAGAGACAGAAGCTCAAATAGGCTTAGTATATTAATAATGGTAAAACTAAAAGAACTCACAGTCCTATGAGATAGGTACTATTAAAATTCCATTACAATGATACATCCTGTGTCATCCCTTTCCTTTGAGTGTAGACTGCATCTCAAAATTTACTTCTGTAAATAAGCTATGAAAAAGGGATGGGATGCCACTTCCATGATTAGGTTAAAAGGACAAGGGCTTTCATCTTGTTCATATTCTCTCTTTCTTAGCTTATTGTATTATGTATTTTGATTAAGTAAGCTGCCATGTGGAAGAGGTCCAGGCAGAAGGGAACTGAGGTGGCCACTGCTAACAGCTAGCAAGGCTCTCAACCCAACAGTCTGTGAGGAATTGAAGCCTGTCAACAAAAATGTGAGCGAACTTGGAAGCAGATCTTCACTCAAGCTTTCAGATGAAACCACATTAAAGTGGCTAATACCTTAAACCACATTAAAGTGGCTAATACCTTAAAAGTGGACTTGAGGTGTAGAACAACAGAGAACCCAGTTAGACTATGCCTAAATTCCTGATCAACAAAAATATGAGATAACAGATGTTATGGGGTAACTTGTTGTGCAATGCTATGTTGTTGATACCACAGATGAGGGTTCTGAAACCTTGAGAAGCTGTGTATCACAGTCACCAGGTAATTACTCCACACTTGCTCCCCTGGCTTAGCAGCAATTTATGCCAGGGCCCCTCTAACTTATAGCAACTGACCTATGTTAGAAGAAGAGTATCAAGGCATTCAGTACATGGAAACCAGCCTATAAGGATATAAAATGTTGGTAAAATGAATAGTGAATGTGCATGTAAATCTAAGAAAACAATGATGTTAAAAAATTAACAAATTGGGGAGGCAATGAAAAAAAAAACAGGGGGAAGGGCTAAAATACTAGTCTAAGGGGTAAAAATGGCCAGGTGCAGTGGCTCAAGCCTGTAATGCTAGCACTCTGGTAGGCTGAGGTGGGCAAAAGATGTGAACAGAAGCTTTTCAAAAGAAGACAGACTAATGGCCATTAAACATATAAAAAATGTTCAACCTCTCTAACCCTCAGGGAAATGCAAATAAAAACCACAGGCTCGGCGCCTATAGCTC
>NW_003852748.1:67874-77685 GCF_000181295.1 Otolemur garnettii
AATAAAAACCACAATGAGGTATCACTTAACTCTAGTGAGAATGTGTTTTATAAAAAAAAAAAAAAAGTCTCAAAACAACAGATCCTGGAATGAATGTGGAAAGAAAGGAACACTTCTACACTGTTGGTGGGACTACAAACTAGTACAACCTCTATGGAAAGTCATATGGAGATACCTCAATGAACTAAAAGTAGAATGACCATTTGATTCAGTAATGCCACTACTACTGAAAAAAAAAAAAAACAGTCATTTTAT
Organism: Otolemur garnettii; assembly: GCF_000181295.1. Classification (NCBI taxonomy): domain Eukaryota; kingdom Metazoa; phylum Chordata; class Mammalia; order Primates; family Galagidae; genus Otolemur; species Otolemur garnettii. Next base: position 68,130 of record NW_003852748.1, read on the forward strand.
CAAAAATGCTGTGCACTCAAGATTTTATTGCAACACAATTCACAATCACAAAGATGTGGAACCAACCCAAGTGCCCATCAATACATTAATAAAATGTGGTACACGTATATCATGGAGTACTAGTCAGCCATAAAAAATGGTTAACTAGTATGTTTTTAACAACTTGGATGGAACTGGAGAACATTCTTCAAAGTGAAGTTTCTCAATAATGGAGAGATACCCTCACTATTAAATTGGAACCAATCAGTCAATGCCCATGTGGACATTTGGTAGTAAAACTCAAAAAACAAGCAGTGGGAGGGGCCAGGAGGAACGGGGTAAATTTACACCTAATGAGTACAGGGTACACCATCCAGATGAGGGACACCCTTATACCTTTGACTCAAACTGTACAAAAGCAATTCATGTAACCAAAACATTTGTACCTCTGTAATATTCAGGAATGATAAGAGAATAAATTCAGATTTTACAAGACATAAAATTTAAATTAAGTCTGGGAATCTGATTGTATGTTGACAGGAGACATTTATAATACTGTGTCAAAGGCTTGGTGCCCATATTTCAGTGGCTAAGGTGCCAGTCACATATAGTGGGGCTGGAGGGTTTGAACCCAGCCCTAGGCCTCCTAAATGGCAATGACAACAACAAAAACAGCAGCCAGGCTTTGTGGCAGGTGCCTATAGTCCTAGCTACTTGGGAGGCTGAAGCAAAAGAACCACTTAAGCCCAAGAGTTTGAGGTTGCTGTGAGCTGTGATACCACAGCACTCCACTGAGGGTGACATAGTGAAACTGTCTCAAAAAAAAAATTGTGTCAGAGATTATTTTCAATAAAATTATATAAATAAATATCAATACATGGTAATCAAAAGTTAGTGGAACATATAGAATTCAGATCTCATTTCTAATACCATTCTTTGATAAGCAGAATAAGGGGTCCCTATAGAAATAACTAATTCTAAGAATGAAGCAAAAAACATATAAGTGTAAAGCAACTTGTATTACCTGAGAGCAAGAAATTGCTTAAAAAGAAATGGTAGAAAAATGTCAAAAAGCTCCTTATGGTTCAAGTTGGAACAATTTGAGTAAAAACAAAAAGTGAACTACTAATAAGTTATCACTCAAAATATAACATAAATATTTATTAGTCCAAGCATATATAAACAAATTAACTGAATTAATAAGAATACATATGTCTTCCATGCAGAAAACTCCCAAATAATATATGTAGATTCTCTGTCCTCAGAGGTAGAGCATGGCTCTTCACTTCCTAAGTGTGGGTTATGCTTAGCCACCTCCTTATAAAGATTGAGTTGTTGAAGGAGGAGGTAACTTTACAGTGGAGAAATCTGGCAAACATTACCTCAGCCAGGTAATTAAAGACAGCTCAACAGAGACAAGTCACGCTGAGATTACATGCCCTTGATAAGATGTGATGGTAATGACACTTCACCTCTGTGATCTTTCTACTCAAAGCCCATAAAGCTAGTCTACTCCTTAGAAGAACAACAGACAAATCCCAATAGAGTGACATCAGTACTCCTTAAAACTCTCATGGTAATGGAAAACAGGAAAGTCTGAAAAACTGTCACAGCTAAGAGAAGCCTATGGAGACATAATAAATAAACATAACATTTTATCCTAAAGGAAATCCTGGAGCAGAAAAAGAAATTATGAAAGTATGAATAAAGTAATGATTTAATTAATAATAAATATGCATACATTAAAAATATAATTAGTGTTACAATATTAATAGCAGACAAAATAAAATGTAAGGCCAACAGCATTGTTAGAGAGGAATGTTAGATCTATAATTATAATGGAAATGTTTCACCAGATATTTGTTTAAATCTTTAATTTCTAAGCCCTTAACCATTTAGATTCTAGAAAAATATACTGGCACACTTAAGTTTTGATACTGAGCTGTTAAAGAGCAGTTCCTGCTGCAACAAAAAAGATCTGACAATCAGTTAATCAGTATAAAAATCGATTGCTAAAATAATCTATGATAAAAAAAGATATACAAGTTACTGATACATACTTCACAAGGGGGCACTGTTCAAGAAAGTGTAAACATGTCTTTTTTTAATTATTATTTCTTAGAAGTAATCAGTTCTTCTGAGGAAGCAAGACACCTCCAAAAAAAAGACAAACCACACAAATATACATGGACCAAGTTATGAAAGTTATGAGAGTGGCCAGGAATGAGCAAATGGACTATTTCGCAGAATTTGAACATGATGATTACTTTATCACTATTATTATAATATAGACTGATACTAAGTAGATACTAAGACAACGAATAACACTGATATGGTGGAGATGATCCTGACCATGAGAATTAAATTACTGTCAATTATTGCCAACAAGAAACGAGACACAGGCATCTAGATCAAGAAGACAACTAGAGGAGAATCCTAGTTGAACTGGCCTATGATTTGGTATCAGTCAAAAATTTGCATAGGGTCTTCTGCATGTACAGATTTATCTATTTGAATCCAAGAAGGTGCAATGATAAGCAGAGGTCATTTGTCAACAGAACAGGAGGAGAAGTAATGAAGATGCTAGAGAAGGTACCAGAATTTTTACACTTGATAAATATTGAATTGATCGTTTTCTTAACTGGAAGGAAAAGAAATTGGGTCTATCAGGACTTTAGCAGGTGTTTTAGGGTGAGCACAGAGTCCTCTATATGGCATTGCTTGCCAAATGGAAGTATATAATAGACTCTTAAGTAAAAGTTTCCAGAATCATATAGCAAAACACATCATTCCTAAAATGATACCTATTTGGTGCCGCTCTATATGTTCAATCAATTTCTTTTTTCACTTTGATGTTTTTTTTTTCAGTTCTGCATCAGCCTTTGTATCTTGCCCCTTTTAACTCCAACATACGGTTTAGTCTCCTAATTTTGGTTTGTTGTTTTTTTTCCTGACATTGTTAATTTCAGTGGCAAAAGCTCTAACTTAGCCTCCAGGCCCTACTTCGTGAATCTTCCCATCGAGACTTTCACAACTCTCCATTTCTTCTCCCCTTCTTCCTTATTGTAGTTAAGGTCCCTAAGTGATGAGTTCCAAGTATAATGTCACCCAGGGTAGCTGTAATAGCTGTGCCACATCTCAGATTGAAAGGAAAGAGGTCCTTCCTTCCTGTTTTCAAAGCTATTTCTCCCAATCTATCTCTTTACTTTCTTAATTTCTCAGATATTCAAAGCAGTTTTCTATAAAATTGGAATAATAATTGCTCTGTAAGATTGCATGGGAAAATGAAGATACCATATATCTCCTAAAAATGTCTTATATTTGTTTGTAATTAGGTAGAAAGACACAAAGGGAAATTATTTCCTCCTCCTATGTTTTTCTTATCTCATTCTAGTGCCTAAGTATATAACCAAAAACCATGAATATTACTAACTAACCTTAGGTAATCTTAGGGAAAACTCAATATGGTGGACCCAGGGTGACATCCAGGAGATTGCCTTAAATTGCATTACCTATTGCTGTAACAAGTAAACTTAATTGTTGATATTGTTACAGTGCTTGGTAAGGTTTATTTGTTATACTGCTTTGATTTCCATACACTAAGGCAAACATACCATTTTCTTATATATTTACAATTGTTTGACTTCTGAGAGACCATTCATTACTGTCAAGGAGAAGCTGATGTCAAATGTGAATTTTGTTCAATATTCTAAAGTATTTTCCAGACAGCAGGTAACTTCTATTGTAAAAATACTGTGTTCATAAAGATAAGAAAGAGTTGTTTTATTAAAAAACCAAAGTCTTTCTCCCTTGATAAGCATGCCCTCAAGAGATATGGTCCCCAATACAATGGTTTTCAGCTTGCCTTCCTGCCCAGGAGCCCTTCAGAAAAGTTGTGTTATACAGAATTGCAATGATGCATGAATGGCTGAGAATTAGAAAAGAAATGGAATTTTGATTTCAAGGTAACATTCTTTTAGAATTCAGAATTGCTTCCAAGTTTTCTCTGCCTCTCCTGATATTAACCTGAAGTCATGAAAACAAAATTTAGCTTACTTGATTTCCGTGAAATATCCTGAAACAAACATATCTTTTTTTCTAAAGAAAATAGTACATAAAGTTTATAATATCATAGCCCAGCTATAAATTACCAGTCCATAAGGCATTATGTGAATCAATGTTAACAAATGTGGTAACATATATTCATAAGCCCTGAAGTTGTAGCTTATTTAAAAGCTTATTTTTTCTTTTATCATAAGAATCAATTTTTTCCTCACTTAGTGAGATGCCAAAAACAGAAAAGTGACATCAGAAACCATTAATATGGGTTAGTCTAACAAGAATTGATCAGAATGTTAATTTACCAGAGTTCTAATACATCACAATGATATATCATAAAAAGACAACAACTATTTCACATCTCCATGGCGATTCCTCACAAAATGTAAAATATAAATTAGTCTATCTCCCTCTGTTAACTACAGAAAAATAACACAAGTAAATTTAAAAGACTGGCAAAAAGGACACTGACACATACAAAATCACCTGGCTGAACCATTTCTGTAGAGCGCAATTCTCTGCATATGTACGCAATGCAGGTTTTACGGTCAGTCCCTGCAGCATCTGAAATGTTGTTTTTGAATAATGCATGATGTCGTGTTTGCTTGGAATTAGAGATGTGTCTTTAATGCATTTGTCTTGTTCTGATAGTTTCAGAAAAAATCAAGACTAATTGAAAGAAATATATTGCCAACATAAAAGTCTGAAAAATAATTTAAACATACATTGAACCAGCCTTTCTAATTATATCTATGTAAATTCCTCTGTCTATATGGAAGTAATTAATGGTGTCTAAATAGGAATATTGCTTGTATGTAGATAGTGATGATTTTCATCTAACCATGCCCCCTCTTCTCCATTTCAACAAAACTCCGATTTTCTTCATGTATTTTCTCTTCATAAAGTCTTCTGTGTTTTAGGGATTAGGTTCTGTTTGGTCTAAACTAACACAGCAGTGAAGTTTAGTTTTCCATTGGTTGGTTTAAACGTGGAGATGCCACAGAATTTGGGCTAATGAGAGGTAAGGATAACCGTTCTGGAGGTTTCACTGTAGGGTTTCTGCACTAGTAAGTAGCACACAAGAGATGCGCAGGGAAAGTAAGTTTTCCATACTCTAGCTTATACTACCACGTATCAGCCTGATTCCTGGCCACTTTTTTCATGCGGGATATAGCATGAGAACAGTGGAGCTGAAAGTTGAAAAGAAATCAGATGAATATGCAGATAATTTTCATAAAATAATGAAGTGAGATCTGTAGCTCTCAATCCTAGTAGCCCAGAGCAAGAATTTAGAAGGTTGTGGAAAACACAATAGAATTATTATTACCTATGCTTTAAATTTAAAATGTGCTTGGAAATTTTAAGATGCTTTTACATATGTCATTGTGTCTTATCTTTCTTATAATCCTAAAATTGACATATTTTTCCAACATTCCAATGACGAAGTAGCTGACATTCTGAAGTCTTCTGCAAAATTTCTAAAGCTTTTTACAAACTATAAATTTGGTCAAGTCTGGAGCCCCAGACACTAAATGTGGTACTTTTTCTATTTCACTATGGTAGATCATTATCAGAATAAATAAAACAATTCAATCTGACATTTTTGGTTATGAATAAATATTTTGCTCTGTCATAGAACCGAAGAGCTGCCTATCACAAAATAATAAAGAAGAAAGAAGGAAAGCAATCACATTTTGTACTAGGACAATTCTTTGATCAATATAGCTACATCTTTTACATCTAATTTAACAGATTACATAAACTTTTTCTATACATTGCATTGTTTCATGTTTCTGTTATTTTTTACTTTTTACTGGCCAGTCTTCCTAGATTCCTTCCTCAATATACTCCCACATACCATCCTTTCAGTCTTCCTTATGTAGTATTTACATTTATATTTTCAAGCATTCAATCTTCATTCATCTCTATTCACCTTAGTTTTTACACATAATTAGTTCAGCTACTTCAGAAGCCATTTGCTATGAGGTCTGTGATGTGGACATCTCTGAGTGTGGTTTACTTAAAGTATCTTGTTTTAATAAGAAACACTCCTGCCTGTGTTTGATTCCCTGTTTGCCTCTGGCTATACAACACTCAGACTTACACATTCCTTTTGTCATTCCAGGAAGACACAGAAAGCTGATCACTGGAGATTCCTTCTGAGTAACAGTTAGGTTTCTCGTCCTGTTAGTATGCCAAAAGCAGGGCTGTGTAGAGTGAGTCCTCTGTGCTGAGAGGTAATCACACGACCTAATCTGCTTCTACTTATATCCAGGTGAAATTCTATCTCTAGTAAGTCACACAATTGTCCTTTATTTAACGGTAAATTAACGTTTAGTAAAAAAAAAAAAAAAAAAATCAAATGGACTTTTTAAGATAATGCTGGTGTAAATACTGAGAAATGAAAAAAAAAATTAAATCCCCCATCCCATTAAACATACCTCTATTGGCCAAGGAGAACCTAGAGAAAACTTAAAACTAATTTCTCAGGCATTATGGGACAAGAGGTGAGACATGCCTGCTTATACCCCCTCCCTTGCTAACCACCATGAGGTTTATTTCCTTTCCTAAGGTTAAACAGACATCAGTCCTTTCAAAAGACTCTCTCCACCACTCATTTCAAACAACTGCCTGATGGTGCCTTCTTCTTATCTAATTTTGACACAATAACGGACTAGAATTCCTTCCTGAAAAGAGATGGTCAACCATGGTGTGGTTCTGGCCAGTTTATGGAAACTGCACCCTTATTGCTTTTGTGCCCTTTGCTTCACCCCTTGACATTTACAGCCCAGTTTTAATACATTTAAATGTTAAGTCTGCACCCCAAGGTGAACATGGGATGCATGTTATATGCACATTAGTGTACCATACGTGTGCCCCTCCTCTTCATGAATAGTCATAGCTCCTCCTGCACCCTGTTGAATATACAGACTTAGCCAACCCATTCAGCATAAATTTCTGTTTCACCTTTTCTCCTTCAAAGTTCCTCCTCATGGCTTCTGCCAGAGTTTACACTTCCCAGCTTGTGGGCATGACTAGCCTGCAGGCTGCAATGCTTTATGAAAAATAAATCTTTACCTTCCAAATTTATGAACCTTATGATTTTTCAGTTGACAATATTGAACTGCAAATATTTCCTAATCCAAAACCTTTCCTTTTCTATTCTGCAAATCAGCCTTATTTTGCCCTTGTGAGTGACTCATGAGTAAAGCCAATCAAGGGCAATTTTACTAATTTAATGACTGCAATTTCAGCTAATATCATTTACACACTTCCATCAGAGTTTGCTTCTAAACTTCATGGTTCCAATATTCACTCAACCCAATACCCTGTTAATTCAAGTAACATAGCCTTGTCCTTTGCTCTTATTCTCTTTGCCAGAAACGCAAAGTTTTATGTGCTTATGCTATGGTTGAGGGCACATTAGAGGAAATGTGAAGTTTCACGTCTGCTTCCTTTCTATCGCTCTGTCTATGGCAGTTTTGAGTACCCAACTCCAATCTGGTTTCTTGCATTGCTGGAAGTCACTCACTCACCTATGCCTTGGCCAGCTGCTAATTCTCACAGCCTGCATAGCAATAAGGGATGTTTGGGTTTGTACAATACAGTTGGTGGCCTTGGAAGATCGCCTGACACATACTCTGCAGTTTCTGAAGCAAAGAATCTCACAGGACCATGGTAACTACTCTTCTATCCCTTTATCTACTGAGTTGTCTACTTCATAACTTATCAGTTGGGCTCCATCACCTGCTAGGTAGTCTTTACTGAAGGGTAATGGCAGTCATAACATTTCCCTGAGCTCCTATTTTCTATAGAGTTCTATAGACCCATGAGGAATAAGAAGTTCCTATCCCAAGAAATTTAAGTCCTTGGGAAAAGTTTATGCTTTTCTCAATTCAATAGTACTGCCTCAATCCCATATTCCTTTAATTAATGGCTGGTGGCACCAAGGCCAGTCTGCACGTTCTGAAACTCCACTAACTCCAATCAAGAGTGAGATGCTCATCTCTCCTATATTTAGGCTGGCCAACAGACTAATGTTTTCTGGACTTAGGAGGTTTCTAGGATGAAGACTTTCAGTGCTAAAACTGAGACCATCTCATGCAGCTTGGACAAACTGATCATCCTAATTGCTTTCATTTATTTTCAAACTTCATATAAAAATGCAGCTTAACAATGCAATTAAAGCTGTTCACAGGCTTTTTTATTTATTATTATTATTTTGAGACAGAGTCGCACTATGTTGATCTTGATAAAGTACTGTGGCATCATAGCTCACAGCAACCTCAAACTCCTGGGCTTAAGCATTCTCTTGCCTCAGCCTCACAAGTAACTGGGACTACAGGCGCCTGCCACAACACCTGGCTTGTTCACAGGCTTTTTAAAATGCTTGCTTTCAAAAGACATTTTTTCTCCTTTCAATTCACTTTCAACTTTTCTCATGGCGAAGTCCACAAAAACACTTGTGGGATCATGAGACATGTGGGGAGAATCTTTAAGAATAATTTAGGAGTTGCAGAAGTGCTTCTCTTTACTCTCAAGTATGAATTATCTATTGCAACAACACTTACAGCTTTAGGAAAGTTGGAAAATAACAAAGGAAACCTTCAGCCTTATCTTATTAAATCAATTTTACTTTTAGTTTTCTGGACTTCCAAACATAATCATTTTAAGAGCAGAGTCTATTCCATATTCTTTACTGTTGTTAACATTTGTTTTGTTTTAATATATTTGTCAAAACAAAGTTATGAACATATTTTTTCAGCCACAAGTATACACTCGGAGCCCACATCTTTAAATGCAAAGTACAGTGCATTTCAGAAAGAAATGTGAACATGCAAACAACAATTTATTCTCTCTCATTTCTTCTTCCCACAGCGTGATTCCTTTCCTTTGGCATAAACAGATTTTGCTGTTCCCATTCATCCATCACAAACCTTCCTACATGTTTTTCATCACAGTGGCCTTGCTTATCGGGCTCTTAGGACACTTTCTGATATGTGGCCTGTTTATAACTGAAACATATTTATATTGGTGCCTGCAATTGCCAGTGCATGTCCATAAATAAACTGTAATTTTAAGCACATTTCACTGGGCGATTGATGTTTTATTTAACACGGACAAGACAGATACTTGCTTTGTTATTGGACAGCACTGGGCCATAGTCAAGGCTCTTTTGATGGTGCTTCTTTTGCATTCTTTTGACTACCCTCATTCTTGCCCTGGTGCAACACATACGGGATTTTTGTGCAAGTGAAGAAACCACAGAATTTTCAAGCAAAGGGAGAGAAAGTGTTCTACCCATTTTCCGATACCTCTTTCCTGATACCTCTCAGAATACACCAAACAGTGCCTCTCTACTTTCACTGCATATGAGTAAAGTCCGATTATGATGATAACATATTGAGAAAGCAAGAATGAAAGAATGGACAAAGTATGTGTGAGCTGGGAGGAATTAAGAGATATTTACAGAGTCATTATCTGGATGGTTTATTTGAACTATCTTTTTTCTGATGAG
>NW_003852748.1:77707-81493 GCF_000181295.1 Otolemur garnettii
TTTTTTTTTTTTTAACTTTCTTTTCTTCATTTCTCAAGCCCAGAGATTCAATCTATTTTCTTTTGCATTTTAACACTGCTATTAAGCACATGAGTCCTGGGCACGGAGTCTCAGTTTTCCTGTTCTTTGTTACTAAGAGGAAGAATGAAGCTTTGTTGTTGTGATGTAGATCTGTGGATCTTAGGGTAACAAGGTAATGAACTTCTGGAAGTTATAAAGCCCCAGAACTCTGTGGTACTTCTCTATGACACAATTTTTGGTAAATTAATGTCTGTCTCCATCTTTATTCTCTTCTCAATGTTTTTGTGGGGAAAAGAGGACGCATTATCTGCCAACCATTCAATCTTCAACAATGCTGATTTGCTTTACTTTCAAGCCTATATCATAATGTGTCATGTGGTAAGATTATATTTGTCTTGTTTACTCTGACTGAGATATCATTTTCTAGTCCCCTGGTCTACCTCTGATGTTTATTAAAAGCCCAAGGCCTCTTTAGTCAACACGTGTTAAATTCTGCTGGGACTTGGTCTGTCCCATCAAGATAGCACATTTCTTTCGGGCCCAGCATAGGTCCAGGAATACCATCCAGGAACTAAGACCTGGACTCAGGGGCTTCAGGCATCTACTTTGGTATTTTATTTTACTGTGACTAAGTTGATACCTGAAAAGGGACAGAGAAAGGGACTTCAAGGGAGATGAGAAAAGAGCCTGGCATGCTGAATAAGGAAGTCTAGAGGACTCACAGAAAAGAAAAGGAAAATGATAAATGACCAATAGAAAAGAACAATAATGCCTGGAGTTACAAACAATTTCAAATGGAGAAAAGAGGGTATATGCCCTCTATGCTGGCTTTGCGTCTCCATCGCTTTCACCTCTTCTCACTCATGATAGGGATACACTTTCTAGTCTTCGGAAGTGCTCTAAGCTTTCTGTTTGTTTTTAAACAAATGTTCTCTCTGAAATCTATGCTTGCTGAAATCTATGTTAACCAGCATGATGAAAGTATTTCAAATTGTATATGAAAACACTACACTGTACCCCATGTTTGCATTAATGTATACAGCTATCATTTAATAAAAAAAAAAAAAAAGCTTGTGCAAGTTACTTTTGTTTTCTATTTTATGCAGCCTGTGCTGTTCCAGTTTTACTTTCAATTTCTACACACTTTCACTTTTGATTCCTGCATGCTTCTGCTCAACTTTCTAGTTCTGCAGAGTAATCAAACTAGGTCTACAAGGGTGGGGAATCAGGACTCCTGACTCCCAACAATACCCATATTGCAAAACAAAGTTATCTGAATTCTTCCCTTTCCTTCCCCAAGTGGAAGAAGATTCTCACTGAGCTGCACTGCCGGAAGTTGGAGGAGAGTGACACAGGCACTGGCTTGGCCTCCACGGCTGGTGTTACACTGGGTGATATGCACCCCAAGTACACTGGCTCTGAGGCAGCTGAGCTGCATGAATTGCCTGAGGACTGCAGCCTTTGTGTTTAGACTTCCTTGGGAATGTAGTCAAGGCCCCAAGCTGCTTTTTGTCTGCAAGTGGTGGGGCTAGCTGTAACTCAGGAACACCATCTATGTCACAGTTTAATTCCCCCCAAATGCTGCCAAATATGTTGCATAGTTTTCTATTATTTAGCTAAGTTGCTCTTTTTCTCCATGGGTTTCCATAGAAAGGTTCTGTATCTTTTTTAATATAATACTCTAGCCTCTGAATTATAACTGTTCTTGTATCCCTTTCCCCAAAAATAATCAAATCTGTGACTTTCTAAGAAACAGGACACAGGTTTTATTCTCTTCTTACTTTTGCAGAAGCCTACTATATAGTAAATAAGACAAAGAAAGGTTATGATTCCTAGCTGTAGAACTGCATTCAATCAAACATCCTTTTTAGCATAGAAAATGGGAACAGAGTGATTTGCTAAGATTATACACATTGACGGGAAAGCTGGCAATCTAACTTCTGCCCCTGTATTATCAATGTCAGGCTGAGTTCAAGCTTTTTGTTAATCAGCATCATTACAGACATGTTGGAAAGATTAATAATATATATAGTGAGTTGTATTTGTTATCATCCACTTCTGAAGCAGAAAACTTTTCCAATATGCTATGACTGAAAGCCCTGATCATAGCACACAGAAGGTAAGGTCTCCTCACAGCTGAGAGCTGTGTTAGTCAACTTCTACTGTAATAATAGTTCAATAAAATGCAGTCCCCAAACTTGCGATAAATCATAGAAGAGTCTACAAGCCTCACTGCAAGGTCGTGCATCAAGGTCAGGTCTGGTCCATGTGCCTGTCACTCAGAGTCTTAGCCAAAGCAACAGTCATTCCTTCACATTTCAGTTGTCAAAACAAGTCATAAAGTCAAACAAGAATCAATGTAATCTAATATAAGGGCTCACATTCGTGGTGCATTAGAAAAAACAATATGCCCTTTTTTTCTGCATTCTGAGTTTTGCTGTAAGTGGCCCTGAAGGTTTTCTATAAACAGTCATTTTCTTTATATATGGTAAGGACATTAATAACCTGTTTGAATTTAGAAAGGCAAAAGAATAAATAAAAGTCCATAATTTTATTAAGGTTGAATTTGCTAATTTGGGAAATATAAGGAGAAAATCTAATGAAACCCAAGGGCAATGAATTATGTATAATGCTATGTGTACTTCTAAGGTTGGGTGAGTGGTAAGAATATGGCAGATTTCACTAATCAATATCTTACAAAATTTGACCTTCTATTTAGTCATTGGCCAGGAGAAGCTCAGTTACTAGGTTCACATAGTAACACTGTGTCTCTGCACACAGAAAGCCATGTCTATAACAAATGAATGAATCATCACTATAGTTTTTTTTGTATGCACAGGAAATAAAATTGAAAATGTAAGTCTGTAAAAGTTTATTAAATGAGGGAACCATCTTAAAGCTATAAGCTGCATTAAAATATGCTTTTGAGTTCTTTTATACTCCTGTAAAAACAAAATAAAGGAAATGTTTTTGGCCAAAACCTTAACTTAGATACTAAGCCAGCTAAGAAGTGAAGGGGTTGACCCAGGCTACTCTGATGATAAAATCACATGTCTCCTCTAAGCGCATATCATGCACTTTGGCATGTTGGAAAATAAATTGTGGTGATCAGAGAGATTTCATGAGATATTTTTCAAATATGCCAGATACTGTGTGTCTTATCTAGACATAAATTGGCTACTTTAAACTGCGTATAAACCATAAAATCCTTGGTAACTACAAATTTTATTTATGCAATGTTCAATAAGATGAGTAGTACCAAAATTACTGGGGAAATACCTAACTTTTAGAAATATGACTTATTTCACTAAGTCAAATGGGGGAGTAGAAGAAGCTAAATGATTTTTAAAACTTCCTTAAAATAGATAAATTTTATGAATATTGAATTCACTATCATATAGAGTTAATCCACACACATTGAAATGGTAAAATAATCTACATAGTAATTTATAAAAAAAGTGTCACTTACGCAAAGAGAACAATATCATAAATTATTTGGTAGATTTCTTTTCCTATTTGCAACTTAAAAAATGGAATTTTGTAGCTGGGCATTGAGGCAGGTGCCTGTAGTCCCAGCTGCTCAGGAGGCTGAGGCAAGAGAACCTCCTAAGCCCAAGAGCTGGAGGTTGCTGTGAGCTGTGACACCACAGCACTCTACCAAGGGCGACAAAGTGAGACTCTGTCTCAAAAAAAAAAAAAAAAAATCAGCATGTGCCCCATGGGCTGCAGATTGGACACTTCCTTAAACCTTTGGTCATTATTATT
>NW_003852748.1:81513-87625 GCF_000181295.1 Otolemur garnettii
GTCAATCAAATTATTATTTTATAGTTATTCATAAAATAGCACTTTTAAGAGGTTACTTCTGAGATAATTAATTTGGTGGCTCTATTTCCCACATGTCATTATTCAGATTCTGTTTATAGAAAGGAAGTGAAAGGAAAAGGAACTTGAAGGTTATTAAAAAAATGATTTCAACACTCAGCAATCAATGGGCTAGGATAAATCAAAGGTTACTGAAATTAAAATGTTTTTAAAGTAAATTTTAAACATCAGGTTTTTAAATTAAAAATTAAGAAAGTTCAAATAATTATTTTACAGAGAAAAGAGAGAGAAAAAATTAGTTTTAAAACATGACCATTTAAAGGATCAAATAGGGGTGGAGTCTGTGGCTCAGTGGGTAGGGTGCTGGCACCATTTACGGAGGGTGGCAGAGTTGAACCTGGCTCTGGTCAGCTAAAACATCAGTGGCAACTGCAATAAAAATAGCCAGGCATTGTGGCAGGCGCCTATAGTCCCAGCTACTTGGGAGACTGAGGCAAGAGAATTGCCTAAGCCCAAGAACTGGAGGTTGCTGCGAGCTATGACACTATGGCACTCTACCAAGGGTGACAAAGTAAGACTCTGTCTCTAAAAATAAATAAATAAATAAATAAATAAAATAAAGGATCAAGTAGAGGTTTGGAGGGAGTCTAGTTGTATAAACATCAAAAGAGAAATAAAAGAAAATATACGAAGTTATAGATATGGAGAGTCAAAGGCTCTTTAAAAGAAAATACCTAATAGGTAAGATACAAGGTTAAAGTTAAATAGAGGTGGCAAATAGGGAAGATAAAACAGCCTATGGTTTTAGGGGAGGAAGGGAGGGCTTACTATTTTCTGAGGTAACTACATGAGAAACATGGTTTTTTGTGAATTCTATAATTCATGGGGGATACTATTTTATAATAGCAATAAAGTTTTGCATATTATTTTTGAACTCTGATAGGATGAGTAATAATTTTTGTGTAGACCAATGCAAATTTCCTGTTTTGGTAACTTTGTAAAAGGTGCTTAAATATAATTTTATGGAATTCTGGATGCTCTGTTTATAGGGAAATTAATTATTTATTGTAGATTGAAACTTTAAAATTCTTCCTCTTGGTAAAGTTAAAGGAATAACAGTTTGTTTTACATGAAAAGCCTTCCTTATGACCTTATAATTGTACTTATTTTCCCTCAGATTTGAATAAATTAGATGAGAGGTTCTCACAATACCCTGGATAATTTCTAGCTTGACTAAAAAGTTCATGTGAAGAAACTGCATTGGGGGTAGGGGGTGGGAGATGGGTTTGACTTATTTATGCCAGTGATGTGCATGCGCCAACCTAACTGGTTAGTATGTGGACTATTCCTTATCCACCTGCCTATGTTTTCTGGGATCTTCATAGTAGGATGCATTTTGTGGATGGTAGTGAATCTTAAAATGTTTGGTCATGTATCTTTGAGATCTCCAAAAGCTTTGAAACTTCTCTCCATAGAAATTTTGAAAGTCACCGGAGAAAAATGCCTAAGCATGCATACATACTTAGGTTTACCTTTTGAGTTAATCTTGGTACTCCATCAAAACCATCTTCACTTTTCCATGTGGGTCATTTTCCTTTAAATCTTGATAGGTTTGTGTGGAGAGGCCTTTGGTGCCTTCTCAGAGCCTCAGCTTTCTGAATCTTTGTACTGTCTATCTACTTCCCTAGAACTCAATTACCTCCATTTACAGTGCCCTGGCATTAGCATGTAGTGGATGAATAGAGTTACTGATGACTTAAGAATTATCAGCTTGTTGGTTGCCTCTTAGGAACCAGCACAACCTCTAGCAGATTTCCACCAATTCTACCCTGAACCTCTGACACTTACTTCAGCATCACCTCATGCCTACAGTGTTCCTCAAACACTGCTAGTGGTAAAAGCCCTGTCACCTCCGGGAACAAAAAAAGCCAACTTAATTCGTGTCTATTTTGGGAGGCTATTCAGATACCAGAAGGGAAATGCATTTTCAAAGATTTTTTTGTAGTCAATTAGAGATAAAATAAAGCTTTAAATTCTGTATCCATAACTTATACTTGTCAAGTATGTAAACACTGGGCAATTTTTAGACTGTATTTATAGTAATAGTTGCTTGTTCAACTATAAGAGAATAGTCATCAATTAATAAAGATGTATTTTATAAAACTAAAGTTAGTGCTAGAAATTAATCCTAATTTTTAGTAGAAGGTATCACATGTGGGATTATGTCTCCAAGGTATGCTGAAGTTTTAACTCCTGTGCATGTGACCTTATTTGGAAATACTATCCTTGCACTTGTAATGTAGTTAGATGAGTTCATACTCAAACGGGGTAGACCGTTAGTCCTTAATGACTTCGTCCTTATTAGATCAGTAGAGACACAGATAGACACACAGACACAAAGGAGGATGCCACGTAAAGACACAGACACGCAGAGGGAAGAGACTATGTGATGATGAAGGCAGAGATTGAAGTTATGTAGCCACAAGCCAAGCCATGCCAAGGTTTGCCAAGAATTGCTGGCAATCACCAGAAGCTAAGAGAAAGCACAATCACATCGATAACTTGATTTTAGACTTCTTGTCTCCAGAATAGTGAAAGAATATATTTCTGCTGTTTTACGCTATTCAGTGACAGTTTCTTAACAGCAAACATAGGAAACTGACACAGATGGATTCCTTGACTTAGCGCTCACAGCTTGCCTTGTTTGCTATAGGTTTTTCATCACTAATTTTTTTTCTTGTAAAAACACCAAAATTTCTACTCACAAATGTAATCTTCTTAGGACAAAATTATTTCTTAATAATATATTTTGTTTAGGCTAAATTTTCCAAATTTATTTGTTTATTCTGTTGGCCCATTCTGGAATTCCCCCCACTTATCAAACATTCAATTTTTTCACAAAAATTGTCTGTAGCTTTATTAGGTTTATTCTTTTCATTTTGCTGAGCAACAACCATCATTCAAAGGCAGTGGTTTGTGGCTGTGGATTTCAATTAACTATCCAGCTCCCCAAGCTCTAATCTACAAAAGGACTGGAAAATGAAATAGAATAAACCGGAAATTCTCACACAGTCTGCTCAAAGGAAAAATTCTTAACAGATACGCTAGAGAATAAAGTTCAGAATAGGATTTTCTGCCACTAATTGTAATAAACATTTTATTTTATAAAATAACATATAAGCAGAAACATACATTTAACTTACATATTTTAACCAATAATCTGAAATCTGTGACTATCAGCTCCCATTTTCCTACCAGTGAACTATTAACTTACATTTTAAGATGATAATTTTTTTGATTTTCCTTATTTTTTACAACCTATATATACATCACTAAGCAATATAATTTATTCACAGCAGGTTACTTGTTACAAAGATTAACACACGTCACTGACATCCTTCTCCCTACCTGTCCCGCCATGCCATGTCCTCTCAAGACACGGAAGCTAAATCCTCTCCTGTTAAGGGCTGGCTCCCTTGTAACTGGTTTGTAACCAACTGATGCTGTGCCACTTCCCATGACAATTCGGGTAGGGAAGACTCTTAGTCTTTTTTGTTTGTTTGTTTTTTCCTTAACTTGCTCCTTCTTGGACTATTTCTTCTCACAATACAGCAGCACACCATGGGACACCTAAGCCAAATGCAGAGAGTGTTGGCTGCCTCCAGTCAAAGTTAGCACTGAGCTCAGCTGGAGATTTAAGTGACTAACTATGTCCAAAAGGGTCCCAGATAAAGCCCTGTAAGTCCTACATCTTGGGAAACCCCTCAATTCTAGACAAACTGGAATTTTTGATCACACACTGTTTAGACTCACCCACCCTAAACACCAAGCATATGAACGAGTAACTCACTAGATAATTGACCAGTCGAGCAAAGCCTTTCAATTCTTTTCAACTGATGCCTCAGACATTATGAGCAGAAAGAAAAAAAAATCCATAACCATCCCATATTCCCTCTGATTTACTGACTCACAGATTTTATGGGGATAATAAACCAGTTGTATTTTATGCCATTGAGTTTGGAGTGTTTTGATACACAGCAAGAAGACGACTTTAAATTGTTCTTGAGCTTTTTTATAAATAGTATGATTTATACATGTTCTTTTGGGTTTTCATTTTTCTTTTTGCAGGAAAAATGATCAATAAACTTGAAGATAGACAACAGAAATTTAAGGAACTTAAATAACAGAGGGAAACAAAAAAAGCTAAGAAAAGCGATGGAAACTTGTAATATATGGCTCAACACAAAATGAGTTAATCTACAAGTAATTAAAATTCCATAAAGAGAATAACAGTAAAGAAAATATAATTGTTAAACAGTTGGATAAAAGTTTTCAAAAGGTGATGAAACTATCAATCTGTATACCAAAAAATCATAATGAAACCAAGTGTTTTCTGTGTTTATATATACATACGTATACGTAAAGTTTTTAATTTTTTTGACGTCTACTTAGGGGTCTTTTTCCTTTAGTTGCTGCTGCTTTGGATACCGTCTATAAAAATGTGACTTCATCCAAGGTCACTAAGCTTTATACCAATGTTTCCTTATGAGAGTACTGTAGTTTTAGCTCTTACAGTTACATATTTGACCTAGTTTAAGTTAAATTTTGATCATGTTGTTATACAGAGTTCAACTTCATTGTTCCATATGTCAAAATTAAGTTGGTCAAGCACAATTTGTCAAAAGACTATTTTTTCTTTTACTATTGAATTGGTGCTGTTGCCAAATATCAATTAGCCACAGATGCCTAGGTTTATTTGTTTAACATGAAATTAACTGTATTAATCTATGTCCTCAATCTATATATCACCTGTACATAGTGGTAATGACCATAACTCTGTGGAGACAGTTTTGAGTTCAAGAAATGTGAGTAGTCCAATTTTGTTCTTGTTCAAGTGTATTTTTGCTATTCTGTCTCTTGCATTTCCATCTGAGTTTTAGGATCAGCTTGCCTATTTCTGAAAAAAAAAAAAAGGTGAAAATGTGTACTGACATTTTCATAATGATAAGCCTTCCAATCTATGAACATGGGATCATGCGATGTTCTTCTACTTACTTTTATCTTTAATTTCTTTCTACAATGTTGATGCTCTCCTCAGTATCTATCTTGCTTTTTAATTAACTTTAAGCTCTGGATTTTTTATAGAAGACTTTACCAGGTTGAGTTAGTTCTATTCCTACTTCTTTTTTGAGTATTTTCTTATCATAAAAGAGTACTGATTGTGTCAGATGCTTTTATGTCTCTACTGAGATTATCATGTATTATTTTTTCTTCTGTTAATGCGTTGCATCATATTGATTGGTTTTATTATGATGAATCAACCTTAAGTGTCTAGGATAAATCTTACTTGGTTATTGTGTTGCTGGACTCAGGTTTACCGATATCTGGACTTCCCTAGGAATAGGTTTTGTCAACCATTTCTAGGGGTCAAACTTTACATTTTCTTTGAACATTTTCTAATTTTTGGTAGAAAATTGGACACTAGAGTAGTATAATGTGGCAATTTGAGAAATATGATTTGGCCAGTCTTCAGAGATTGTTGACTTTGTTCATGTGGGGCTAGACTGTCTATTTGTGACTAACATTTCTAAATTATTTTTGTCAAATGGGTATTCCTGGTTGTATGTGGTCACTGAAATTTCTGGACACTTTCCTCTAGGATCAGATAATGATGTAACACAAATTTTCTTACAGTCTGACTCTGGCTCTAAAAGGAGGTGAAGAAGAAAGGTTCTGTCTCTGTAAATGTCTTTAGTTGAGAGGGTTGAGGCCAAGGAAAGCTTCTATGCTAGTCTTTCAAGGGACCATTATCATACTAATCCAAGTGAATAATCCCGATTTTTTGGAGCACAAGACTTCCTGTTTTAGTGGCATGTGACTGACATTCAGCCCAAGCCACAGCAGAGCTGAGGATGGAGGATGATAGTAGGTACACATAGCTTTCTTATCAAAAACAGCAGTTTCTTCCTTCATCAATACTCCCTTAAAGTAGCTGATTGATCAGATTCTAAAGTTCCAAAATGGAAATATTCAAATCATTCTTTCCAGTCAGAGGTTGGTTACTTGGAGAAATCAATCTGTGGATTTTCCCAAT
>NW_003852748.1:97317-116775 GCF_000181295.1 Otolemur garnettii
CCCAAAGTAGTCATGAGCTGAGACCCTGAGCTACTGAAAAGCCTTCAGCTCCAATCAACCCACACAATTGAGAAATACCTTAACATACTCCTTATAAAAACAACCAAAAAAAAAAAAAAAAAAAAATAAATAAACTAGTAGCCACACATGTTGATTTTCTAAGTTGGAATGTAACCTTGTTTAATGTTGCTCAAACTCATGATTCTAAAAATAATGTCAGATGCTAGCAAAAAGATATTTATTATGAGTAGCTAAACACAACTTGTTTTTCTAGGCCCAAGAAGATTTGGAGAATCTGAATTTTTAAAGTTCTACAAAGGTGATGCAGCTGCATCAATGACACTTTAAAAAGTGTGCTATTGGGTAATGACATTTTTGGAGACACACTTAGCAGTACTCACACTCATTGTGTGTACTCTGTAGCCATTTGACCTTGAGGAAATTACTTAGGGTGTCAGTACCCTCATCTCTAAAAGGGAAAGGGTTTATTTCATTTTGATATACAGATACTTTTTCTTACAGTGAGATATAGAATAGATAGACTTGACAGAGTATTAAATTTTTATTTTGAATTTAATTTAATTTTATTCTCTACTAATATCTATTTCATTGAGACTTAGTGAGAATTAAACATGATTCTAAAATTATGGAGCTTAGCATAGTATTTTTATTTAGAAAACATCTCACCAAATAATAAGTATCACTCTTGCAGCTATCATCATTATTAGTAGTAATAGTAATGCAGCAAGAAGAGAAATATCCTCACTCTACTTAGAATCAGCTATGTCAGATATTAAACCAGGTGAGGTAACTCCATACTTCTCATGTGAGGATACAATAATGCAATGCATGTAAATAGTCACTCAGTAAGTAAATAGCTCTTTATTTCACGACTGACCATTTGCTTTGTGTTGTCATGTTTATACATTCTGTTTAACATTTAAAAATAATGCCTCATAAATATTTGCATTGCCCTATAGGAAGAGTTTTTATATTTTGCAGAAATTGAGAGAACTATGAACTCATGTTTTAACAGTTTCTTGATAGTAACACAATTTTGAGCCACTGTGGGAGCTGTTCTGTATACTGACTGTACTGTAAGACATTTATCAGCAATCCTGGACTCTACACACAAGATACCAGTAGCAGCCCCTGAGTTGTGACAACTGAAAATGTCTCCAGACATTACCACATATCCTCTGAAAGGCAAAATTGTGTCTAATAAAAGTTACTCTTCTTGAGAAAAAATAATTAATCTACTTAGTAACTCCATTGTTTCACAAAAAATCCTTTTATTTTACTGTGTATAAAATCTTAGCTGTGGAGATATTATGAAACATAATCTGCTTTAAAAAAGGCTATAGCACTAACCTTTAGTACATGCAAATGATGTGCCTACCTAAGGTGCAATGTTACTAAGCTAGAGCCGAGAATAGATAACAAGAAATGTGTTGGTAATAATTTGCCTATAATAACTGATATGAGTCACTTTATTTTAATGTGGAGAATGAACAGTATTCTATCTAAAAAGTTTATACAACTTTGTTATTTAATATTTAAATTTAACTTTACAACACTAACTTATCCAAAAGGGAGCCATTAGATGTAAGGAAATACATATCAGTATTGCAGAAAGAAGTTGTCCAAACACCCAGAAAATTAAGAAATTTGTCTAATGTGGTCTGGTGGATAAGGCTTGTAGTAAAGGTTGATCATCCATGATTCAGTGCACTCAAAAGGAAAACAAAGCAGAAGTAAAGAGGCTATTGGCTGGAGTTAGATAGCATTGTAGTAATGGGATTTCAAGGATTATAGTTGAGGGAGTTATAGAACAGTTGCTTGAGTGAAATTATTTATGCAAAGAAGGACTAAGAGATGAGTTACTGATATAACAGAGCCCCAGTTGCAGGGAAGTTCATTCTTTCATGGAAGATGGTGCTGCAGCTCATCTGCAATAAGGAGATAGCTATTTCAGCCAATGACAAACTACAACAGGAGAATTAATAAACTTTTTACAAATCAAGATATATTTTGAGCACCTAAGTAGTAAAAGACAAACAAAACAAAACAAAAACATTATGTCAAACCAGTTAAAAGTTTTCCTAATAGAAGAACAAGCATTTTTATATCAGAATTTTCCTCCATAATATTAACAAGAAATATGTGTACATGTAACAACTTACCTGAATTTAAAGAAAACACACTGTGACTCCAAAATGTAACATAAGAAAAGTTACTATTGATATTTTATATTAGAAGAAAGGACATTTCAGACCTAGCTAGAAAAAAGATTATTAAGAAAATCACTAGATTTATTTTCTTATATTAAGATAGAATTCACAAGAAATAACTTAAATATAAAGAATCGATAAAATATAAAAAGAAGTGAGTGATTAATTTAGTGTGATTAATTTAATTCTAGTTCAATTTAGACTTAAGGCTTTATAATTTTTAATTTTTATATAAAACATATTTTTAGGACTAAATTTGAAATAAAAAATTCTAAAAACATTACATTGAATTTTAAAAATCCATTTTATTATAAAATAATAATATGAAAAGTAATTAAAAACCTACTCAAAAGAATTTGATAATTACTATTTTGGTATTCATTATAAAACATAAAAAATAATTTTCTTATTTAAAAGTAACAGTTATTAGAATAAAAGTAATATATTTTTCCTTAAAAATCACTTGACATGCAAAAGTATTTGACATGCTGCACAATACCTATTATTTCCTCACTATTTGCTGTATTCTTTTTCATTCCCCCCAAGTTTAGCTGGGTACCTGCAAGCCAGTATAGCCAGCCATCTGATAAACTTCAGGCCAAAGATATATTACTGGAAATTTTGTGTAAAAACATCTGGGGTCATTTCAGAATTACTTGCCTGGAATTCCTTTCTTCCTCCTGACTGGATAGAGGAAGCTAACCACCTTTGAATGTCATGTTAGAGATATATCCTCAGTGTCACAGAGCAAGAAGAGATAAAATAGTTTTACTTTCTAGAGCAGAGCTCCAGACTAGCCTGAATTATTAGTATCTGGACTTCTTGTATAATTTAAATGGCGCCATTTGGATGTCATTCTGTTACAGAAATTTATGCAATAATAAAGTTGTCTCTCAGGCTATATGGGAAATGAGTTCCTGGCCCCCCTGTGTCTACTCAAATCTGGTCATACTCAGGTCTCTATTTGGAGGTTTCACATCCCATGTTACTATATTGTTAATACACTTTTAGTTGAAAGAAATCTACATATAAGTGTACCCACATAGTTCAAACCCATGTTGTTCGCCAGTCAACTACACATAATTGTGAGCCAAACATGAGATGAAAACAGATAAGAACTAGTATTTTTGTTATTTTTTGTTGTTTGTTTGTTTTTGACAGAAACTACTCATTCTGTTTTCCAGGCTAGAGTACAACACTGTCATTATAGCTCCCTGCAACCTCTAACTCCTGGGTTCTGGGCTCAATTGATTGTCCTGCCTCAGCCTCCTGAGTAGTTGGGAATCTAGGTGCACACCACCACACATGGGTAATTGTTCTGTTTTTTGTAAAGACAGGATCTCATTTTTGCTTAGGATGGTCATAAACTCTGACCTTAATCCTCTTACTTCAGCTTCCCAGAGCACTAGGATTACAAGCCCTACCCAAGGCACCCAGCCAACAACTAAATTTTGTTTCAAAATATTTATCTCCTCTAGTTCCATAAAGACCACTAAAACAACAGACTGTTTAAAAAGAATAAACTTTTAGTCATACTGTAAAAGAAATTTGTTTTAAAGTCAGAAAGGTGGACAATTTCGGAATGGGAACTCCACTAACCAAAACAAATAGAAAAAAGCTTCAGAAGTGAAGGAACAAAAGATTAAAAAAATTTTTTAGTCCTTGAAATAACAGAAAGCTCTTTTTTAAAAAAAAAAATCAATATTTAACATTTTATTAACTAAATATTTAAATATAATATATCTTACTTAATTACTGCAGAATAGCTAGGATGACTGATACCCACCATGCCCTCATCAAGTAAAGAGATATAGTGAGATGTGAGTAGCTTGCAATTAAGGTGAAAATCACAAAATCTTTTTTGTCTATTTGGGTGGAATTTTCACAAATGGCTTTTGGCTCTGATATTCCTTCTCAAACCTGTACTAAATGCAAATATTGAATGACCTTTCCAGGCATTGGTTTGATTTTAAAATTTTATCAGATTTTTATTTAGATTTCCATAAAAACTAAGCAAATAAAATTAAATTTTAAAAATGTAACACCAAGTGGGCAAAAAAGATGAAAAAAAAAAGATACAAAGCTTTTCCTAACAATGGCTACATTGATATGAGGTTTCCAGCCCAACTATCCTTCCTTATCACCCGCTACAGATGTCCCAACTTAGTCCCTAAAGTCACTATACATAGACATAGGGAAAATGAGAAACTGTAGCCAAATAAACCTTTATTTACAAAGTATTCATCACAAAATTTCACAAAATATTTATAAAACATTATCTGTATATTGGCTACCAGTTAGTAAAATTTTGTAATGAATATTTTGTAAATGAAGTTACAGTTAGCTGTAATTTTCCATTTTCCTTATGTAGGGTAACTTTAAGGGTGAATATGGGGACACCCTGTAGTGTATGGTAGGGAAGAAATAGGATTGTAACACTTTATATGAAAAGACACATCCTATGAGGTATGTGTTACATCTTGACATCAATACTTCAGTCATTTTTTTCTCATTTAAGTAATAGGTTTATACAGAAAACTTACCTACTGATCTGTCTGCCTATAATAATAAACACAAAATAAACGTAATACTTCATTTTTAAATATTAAGAAAAGTAAGCATAATGATTATTCAAAATAAACAACATGAAAAATAAAGGTGAAGAAGATCTGAAAGAGAAGAAAAAAGCATAATGCAGATTATATACAAAAATATGACCTAAAATATGACTTAATGTGCTAAATGCTACATGTGGATATGAGGCTTCTATAAATCAAAGAAAATCTGTACTACAAAGAAGAAATATTTTGGCATATTGCAAATTAAGAACAGATTTACGAATGTTCATATTACCTTATAATAACTCAGGACTGAAAATAACTCAAATGTCCATCAACTAGATAGTGGACAAATAAATTCTATTATATTTATACAATAGGCTATTTGGGGAATAAAGAACATAAAAGAAGGAGAAGACATAAGGAAGGAAAAGAAAAATAACTACTACTATATGCAACGGCATGGGTGAACCTCACAGTTCACACTGTGGTGTGGTTATGTGTGTTCCCAAAATTCATATGTTGAGATGCAAAACCCCTAGGTGATGGTAATAGAAGGTGGGGCCTTTGGGAGATGATTAAGTCAAGACTGTGGATCTCTCATGAAAGATACTAGTTCCTTAATAATAGGGGCCTACCAAGTTCATTTGCTTTTTCTGCCATGTGCCATAGCAATGTGAAAACAGCCATCTGTGAGGAAGTGGCCCCCATCAGACATAGAACCTGCCTTGATCTTGAACTTCCCATCTTCTAGAACTTTGAGAAATAAAATTCCATTGTTTATAAACTATACAGTTTATGGTATTTTGTTGTAGAAGTCTGAATGGATTAAGATGGCCATTGTACTGGGTGAATATAGCAAGAAATACAGGAGTACATGTTGTATGGTTTCATTCATATAACATTCAGGCTTGGTTCCAGGCATGGAATAAAGTGTAATTTTAACTATGAAAAGACATGAGAGAAATTTCAAGAGTGTTATAACTGTTTAAACCTTGATGCAGGTGCTTTTTCATGAATGTTTGTGGATGAAAAATTTATCATATAAAATGCCTAAGACAGGCTGGGTATGGTGACTCACTAACTGTAATCCTAGCACTCTGGGAGGCCAAAGCCAGTGGATTGCCCTGAGCTCAGAGGTTTGAGACCAGCCTGAGCCAGAGTGAGACCCTCACCCCCGACCCCATTACTCATCTCAAAAAAAAAAAAAAAAAAGCCAGGCATCGTGGCAGGTGCCTATAGTCCCAGCTACTTGGGAGGCTGAGGCAAGAGAATCGCTTAAGCCCAGGAGTTGGAGGTTGCTGTGAGCTATGATGCCACAGCACCCTACCAAGGGCCACAAAGTGAGACTCTGTCTCAATTAAAAAAATAATAATAATTAATTAATTAATTTTAAAAAATGCCTAAGACTAACAAGCTTAATACACTGCACTGTATGTATGTTATACCACAAAAAATAACATTAAAATTCTACATTTTAATTTTTGTTATTTATTCATTTATTTTAATTTTTGTTATTTATTTTATTTAAAGGTCTATATGTAGCTTAGATAATCTTTATTTATTTTAGAGACAAGGTCTCATTCTCAGGAAAGTAACAAAAATAATTCAAAATTTTTGGTCTATATAAATATCAATTTCATTTGGTTTAATCTATTATTTTATAATTCTTGAAATTTTACTAATGTTGCTTTAAAAATATTTAATATATATTAAAATAAAATATAAATATAAAATAAATAATATAAATATAAAATATAAATTAATATAAAAATATTTAATATATTAAAATAAATATATAGATTTATTGAAGATAATCCCTATGTTTGTATCCTTCCTCTCACCAAATGACTTGTATGCATAGTGTAATAAACTCATTACAAAGAACAGGAAATTGCATTTATTACAGATCTGTTTGGTTTTAAGCATACGGATTCACAAATCATAAGGTTGTAAAATTTTTTATTTTTAAATTTTAAAATTGTAGCATATTAAATGCTAATGTATTTTGCCTTTATCATGTCATTTATCTTCATTAAACCAATGTTTGAAAACTTCTGAACTTTGTCAGACATTGCTATGCTCCCAGTTAGAAAGCAGACTTACAAGATAGGACAAGATAGTAACAGGTATCAACGTGATACTGGATTTACTTAGCTTTATGGAAGGAAAAAAAAGTGGAGACACAGCAGATGTATTTCTATCTTCTGAGGAGCCCCAGCTCAGGACCCTGAATTTCTTTTATCCCTTACCTCATGGATACATAGAGCTGCCACAGACAAGTAAGAATCACATTGTGAAGGGGCCATTTCGGCATGCTGAAGTTGCTATCTCAGTTTCCCATCAATTGTATAGAGCCATAACTTTCATGATTCAAAACTTCATTTTGTTCAATCCAAGAAAATTGTGCAGATTATATATTAAGACATCTTTTAGTATACCTAGGTATACCAAAAGATAGGTCTTTTAGGTATACTAAAAGATATGTATGAATGAATATCATTGGTAGGACAGATACAAAAATTCACATTGATTTTAATATAGCTTTCAAGGAAAAAGACATCAAAGTTATATACAACCTCCCTTGCTTCCTGTGTGGCCACATGATCTCTTAGGACATGCTCACTACCTGTATAAGTAGACGCAGCCTGGTGGCCTTACCAGATGCAGCTGCCCAATCCTGGACTTTCGAGCCATCAGAATTGTGAGCAAATTAATTTCCTTATAAATTGCCAAGACTCTTGTCTGTGAGGGCATCATAAAACAGACTAAAACATGTGACCTGGCCAAATTAATACATAAAATTCACTATCACAGCAGAGCAGACAGAAAATAAGAATATATGAATAGTATTACTAATAAAATTCTTCATTCAAAAAAAAAATCATTCACAAGTAGACTAACATCATCCCAGATCTGATATTCATGCTTCACTTAAAAGTTTATTAGACAAATTGAAGACAAAGCACAATAAAAACAAGGTATAATTTGGGGACACCTCCCAACTCAATACTATTGCATTTATTCCAAACTTGAACTCATCCTTTCTTACTATTTGGCCACCTTGAAATTTCAATCTTGCTAGTTTCTCAAAGATGTGGTTCTGAAGAGCTAAATCATAACAGACACGTATTCAAAAATCAGAATTTTAAAGATAATATTAAGCAATAAAACTGCCAGCAGGACCAGAGAGTCACAAAAAATGGGCCAGTACAATATCTCCATGTGAGTCTCCACATGTGGGAAGAGAGCATTGCTAGAGAAGCTTGGAAAGTGTGGTGTCAGAAAGATAAAATCTATTATATTATTCATATATTTGTTAGAATCAGACTCTGGTAGCTTTCATGCTTATGCCATACCTTTCACGTCCTTTGTATCTGTGAGATGTACTAAATGTCAGTCCTTAAAGGCATCTTGTTCCAGTGCTTTGGAGAGAATTGTGTAAACTTACAACTGGCAGTTATGCTTCTCTATTTTCTTTCTTTTAAAGGCTGACCAACATTTCTCTTAAATAACAATTTTTTTCCTATGTTTCTGTCAATATATTCAACCAGGTTAAGTGTAGTCCTACTACTTTTAGGGACACTTAACTTTTTGATACATTTGTATATCTCTATTACAATCAACGACATCTTCACAGACCCCAGAAAATGGAATAACAAAAGTCCTATTTGTGCGTTTTAGATGGGCCAGCTCATATGGTTTCCCATCTCTACCTGCATATCAATGACTTTCCTATACTGAAAGGTACGTATGAATGAACATCGTTGGAAATACATAGATTAACTCTACGTCCACTTTGTTTTATTTTTAAATACCCGTGCCCAGTTCTTTGCTATGTGAAACTTTGTTCTCTCTGAGTTCTCATTCACTCATTTTTCTAGGAATTTCTCAATCCTCAATCCCCTTGAGTTGACCTTAATTTTCTTCCCTGTCACATGCATACATTAAGCATCTAATTCCAGTTTATACCATTGTATCAACAGAGGCAAGTCACATGGGTTCACATGTTTGCCAGGGTACATCTAGTTGGTAGAAGTTCTCAAAGAAAGAAAGTTTTGGGAGGTGAATAGACACTTTAGTTGTAAATACTTGTGGTACCTACAATTAAAATTTATTTTATAAGGTTCAGCACATTATGTTAACCTCTTAACTTCTTTCTGGATACTGACTAAATAATGCAACACTTTTAGCATAAGTTACAGCAACATTTTATCAGCAATTTTGAAAAGTACATCATCTCTTATAACTATTTCCTATTAAATTGGAAAGCCTTTCAAAGCTTCCTAAATGAAAGAATTATTCAGCTTGTCACTTGAGATAACTTTCTATGTTGTCATGGATTAAATGATTCTGTTGAGCTGAAATAATTTTAGGTTACTGTTATATAGAATCATCTGAATATTTATTTTAGATTCACAATATTAGTTTTTGGTCAGTATGAATAAATGTCAATATTTATAGTCCATCTATTTTAATATTTTGATTTTCACAAGAATAATATGTCAGCTTTCCATTTGCCTCAACTTATGGTTTTCTGTTTTGTAATCTTTTGAAAATATTTGTATACTTTAAGTATAATATGTTTAATGTTTAAGATGATCTAAAATATTGTACAATATGGGGTGGCGCCTATGGAGCAAAGGAGTAGGGCACCAGCCCCATATGCCAGAGGTGTTGGGTTCAAACCCAGCCTTGGCCAAAAACTGCCAAAAAAAATAAATGTTAAAATATTGCACAATATGTATATGTTCTTGACCACTATACTGTACCAAGGAATAAGCTTGTTTTGACCACTTCCAAATTGTTGAGTCCCTTTCTATTTATCTACACATGATATTTCATAAACCAGTGTACTTAACAAGTGTTAAATTCTTTTAAAACCAAAATAGAAACTCATTTGCTTTGGAGAATGATTTATGTTATCCAATAATTGAATTGCTTTATTTTGTTTCTCTCCAGAAGTGTATGCATAATTCTTTTAAACCCTAAAAATGATTACCTAAATAAAAACAGCTTCTGCTTCATTCTCTAATTATTAACTTAAAATTTTGTACCTCATGAAAGAACTTAGTTCTAATGTCATATATTGGACTCAGAATAAGGATCTGCAGTATCTGAAATTACTGGCTATAAAACTTTAATATCAATACCTATGACATATATATCCAGTTGACTCTTGGAGACCAGTTAGTCACTGCACAGATACAACTTCACTTTGCCCAGTTTCACTCACCACTGCCACTAGAATTCTTTGCCTCAAATACACAAGCAAACAGAGGAACCATAGCTTTTATTGTTCATTCATTTGTTGATTCAGAATGCAGTTCATACTGGAAGTATATTTTACTCTCTGCCTGACTGAAAGGGAACATTTAGAAGATAAGAGCAACAACTTATTTTCTGGACTAACAGCCATGAATAAAACCAAGTAACTATTTAATAAATATTTATTTAATTAATTTATCTTACAATCACATGGCCCTGAATGATTTCTTGAGCATAGGCAATAATGATCTGGTTTGCTTACATAATTTTAAAAAGACATAAATAAAAGTGTATCTGTGTAAAAGGGAGTATTTCTTCAATTGTGTCACATTTATGGATGTTTTACTACTTTTAATACTCTGTAGAAAATATATTTGGATATTTATTATGATTAAAAATACCTATTTTTAAAAAAAAATTAAAAAAAAATACCTATATTACCTCCCATAAAATATAAATTTGAAGATATAAACTTGTTATTCTTCAGTAACTCAATTTTTACATTTTAAATGCTTCAGACATCTCATAAAGGTTTTCATAATTGTGTGATTATCCCTAACTATGTTAAAATGTTCACTCTGTGTCTCTAATAAATTTTTGAATATATACAGGGATATGTGACCTCTTTGTAAAATAGCGTTGGTCATTTGTATCTATCTCGCCAGGAACACGCAGGGAATAATGTGATGATTTATATTCAAAGCACTGCAAACTTGCCTAGAGCAGTCCAACAAATGCTAAACGTTTACTAAGAGAATGCTACCTTTCTGAATCTTGATAGAAAATGAGATCATGGAATGAGGCTGTACCTGTGGCCATTTGGCTATTGAGGTAGTTTCTTTAAATGCTGATAACATGCAAATGTAGGGTCTTGTAAAACTTAGTAGAATTTTGAAAACTTTCCTAAATTTACATCTTTTGAATAAACAAAATCAGTAAAACTTTCTCAACAGAAACTATTGTGGGTATATTACTTCCTCAGCAGTATTGTTCCCTGTGTGTGTGTGTGTGTGTGTGTGTGTGTAGCATTCAGCCTCTTCAGGGTCCAAGGCAAGGCTCTTGGGATACAATGAAATAAATTCCAGAGGAATAATGACACAAGGAATATGGGCTAGATTTCTCTTGACGTCAACAGAACAGAGAATGACAATATTTTTTATTCTACAAAAATAATCAAAAAATCAAAATACATTAACTTTAAAAATTAATGTTAAAGAGGAAAACTAAGGGGAAAAAAGCCTTTTATTCACATTATGGAACAATTAATTAGCTTTAAATTGGACGGAGAAGGATGTGGGCCACACGAAAAAGTCAAACTATATCTGATTCACATTTCTGATTCCAAATTAGTGACTCCTGGGGGGATGGAAGCAAGATGTTACATATTTATGCATAGAAAACTTTCCATATGACAGGTCCACTAAAAGCCCAGACTCTACCACTGTACAATTTTTACATGCAACAAAGAGACACCCCTAAACCTACTGAAATAAAAGTTTCCCTTAAATACAGAAGCTGATACTATATTTATTTCAGATATCAGTGGCATTTTGTTTACAAAAGTAAGGGTGGGATAATTTTATCACCATAATTCGCTCAATCATATAATATTTAGTAGGTGAAAAATCACGTTGTGGTTTGGCTCTAAACTAATCTATCAGCATTTTCCGGTGTTTTTCTTAACTGCTAAAATTAAATTTATCTAGAGATCATTCTATTTTACTATATACATTCATTTATGTTTAATACTGTTCATGGTCTATGAATTCACTATCTTTTCTCAGTTTCAAGATTTCCCAGCTGGCTTAAGGGAGGAAGCGAGGTTATATGACTAATCATTTTGGTGCCACTTTCCTCTGCAGAAGCAAAGGGTCCAGGCAATCACTGGGCACTGGGGAGAAATTTGGTACTGTCCAGGGCTCACACAGATTTGAAGATTCTCTCTTCAAAGTCAGGCACCTTTAATTGACTTTTTTAGTTTTGTTTGAGATGACTGCCTTACCCTGACAGGATACAGTGATCTCATTAATGGAGATTTTAGAAAATTAACTCACATAAGATGTTCCATCCAGAGCTAAAAAGGAAGCCAGCTCCTTATAAATATATTAAATTCATTGTCTTACCACTCATACAAATGAACTACTGCAAATATTCAAATGTGGGGCACCAATCAGAGTATGTTTTAATTTAATCATCTTAAAACCACTGATTATCAAATTTAATACACTTTTAAATATTAAACTTTTATTCATATGCAGTCAAAATCACATAAAAACGATTTGTTTAGCTAACAAACAAATTAACGGTTTTCTAGAGAAGCAATACAATTGTTCTGGTAAGAAAATAGGGAACCTTAAATAAATCTAGATTCATCTGGTCCTGAAACACATATCATCAGCTCAATAGATGCAGAAAATAATAGGTATTAAAAAATAAGAATAAATGGATAGTATATTTTACATGAATATACCATCATAAAGCAAAAACTAAAATCAAGCTTAAAAAACATGACATAGCAAAACCATTACCAATATAGTAAGAAGTGAAACAAAAATGTTCTTTGTCTCCATTACTACGAAACATAAGTCTAGAAGGACTAGCCAATACTTACAGAAGAATAAGTGGTATAAATAATTGGTAGATAGGGGTAAAATTATCTTTATTTACAAATTAAAAAATTATGTATCTTAGAAAACCAAAGATAATTTCTACTAAAATGTAAAAATAATTACCAATGATCTTTATTTTCAAAAAAATCTGAAAGTATAATCAAATATATCCCTTAACAACAGCAATAAAAATATAAATCATTGAAAAAACTCAATTAAAACAAAGGGCCTTAAACTCAAGAACATTTTTGCTTCTCGTGAGTTTTGGGTATGATTTTCTCTTATAAATATTTTAATTTTCAAAATGCTAGCTTTCCTTTTTGCCCACAATTTGGGGAAATACAGAGGCAACTGTGTAGACTACCTCCAGGAATTAGACAGGACTCTATCTGTGGTTATGTTTTTCATACTCTCTTTCCTTGTGACTGAAGTTTACAACTTTACACCTTGAGTTTCTTCTGCCTTTCTAATCTGCATTCACTTCATTCTACATTGTATAGCTCCCTGCAAGTCGCTTTAAACGTTTCTTTGGACTAATACACGATGCATTTATTAAATGCAATAAAAATATGTGATAGAAATTGGGAAATATGGCTCAGATTAACAAAAATAATGTTCTTTCTGCATAAACTATCATACACACTAGAAAGCTTTTAGGTATCATATATAATATAGGCTTTTCCTAAAATGCATAATCGAGATACGGTTCTACAACTGAAACTCCTTAACATTTTCCCAGTGCTTTTTGATCATACTAACTTTCCCTCTGTATGTATAAAATCAATCTAATGGTACAAGATCCTTCTCAAAGTCCAAACTCTCCTGACATTCAAATTTTGAATTTCTTTTATTTTCTACAGACAAAAATCATCAATAAAAACAAATGTAATAAATAAACCATGCCTACTGAGTATATGCGACAGAACAAATCGTATTCTAGATATATGAATGTATTGGCTAATTTAATTCTCGAAGCAGTTTTGAGGTGGTGCTATTATTTTTACCATTTTACAGCTGAGACATTCCAGGAATAGAGAGGTTAATCAGTTCTGAAATCAGTTAGTGGTGAAGGAGAATTTTACCACGAGCAGTTTCAAGCTGAAGTGTACACTTCTAATCATTATGTTATATTGCCAAATCAATGATAAATTAGAAGAAATAACTGTAAGAACATATTTTAATTGAGTATTAAAACTGAATTATATAATATTAAGTGATACAGGTTTTATCACCTTTATAAATATACACGGTAACTCAGTATGCTATAAAATAAAAACAGTAATTAATGGATATGTCCTCACAAATTAAGAGCACTATTCATTATTTGTTAAGCATTTATCATGCTTTAATAATTTTCTAACTCATTAAGACAAATATATTCCTTGACACATTAAATTGCCTTAAAACATGTATTTTCTTATCTTCATGTGTAGAAATGAGAAAATACAGGCTATGGGTGGTTTAATAGAAGTTTTTCCCCTGAGATGCTTATATCACTTCTTTTTTATGGGATGTCATCTCTTAACCAAAATCACTATATGCTTATTTATTTTATTTAGTAAGAAAAAGAAAATAAAAATTAAAAATTTTTAATGCTATTGTTTTTAAATAAGTATCAAAAATTATTTTATAGTTTTGTCTTAAACAGCAAGCTAAATTTAACATGAGAGCAGCAAGTGAAGCATGTGATACTTGCAAAGTTATTATGATATTAATTTAGAAGCTCTTTGTAGGTGACTCCTGATAACTGCTACTAAGGGTCAGAAGGGTACTTTCCAACTAATGCCATTTGATATGAAGAGAAGTATTATGATTACTTCTCATTTCAGCCTATTGTACTGTCTGGAGAATGATTCTATAAATGATCATAGTAACCCTCATCACCACTGGAAGTGAATAAAACCTTCCACATCCAATAATTCATAATGCATAGTTCTAAATCAGATCAAATATATAAAAATACATAATACTAAAGAGCTGAGGTCTTAAAATTAGTGTTAGAATGTTTATTAGTTTTCTAATTAGAAATAGTTCTTACTAAGAAAATTTGAAGCAACCTAGTCAAGGAAGACTTCCTATTTAACAAGTGTGCAAAACATGCATGTATGCAGCACCCAGGATGACACAATTAATATGCAGCTGAGTCACATGCTGACAACTCAGGACAGCACATTTTATAAAAACATGGACCATTGAAGTGTGTCATGGGTACATGTCTCAAGGATTATGGGTAAGTTGATTTTTCTCTCTAGGTTTTATTTGTTTTATTTACTTAAAAAAATTGGAATATGGATTGGATGCTAGGTAAATGGTACAATATTTTATAAGCATATAGTTTATGAGTTTACATAATATTTATTCCCAATTCTTTATATCTGATGCTATCCATTAATGCTTTTTATGCCAAAAATTGACAATGTGATCCTTTTGACATAAATTCCACAAGGGTATGTTTCAGTAATTTAATGAAGTCTGAATTAATGAATTCCAAATGTCTTATGCTTCACAGTTTTCATTTTTATGCTCTCGAAAGATTTATTTTACAAAGTAATTTCATACTGTGCCTAATGAAATACCTCTCTATTAGAGTGGGATTTTTCACCTGGGTTTATTAGTCTGAGACCAATGGGTGCATTTCATCATTTTTCTCTATTCTGTTTCAAATTTAAAGTTAATATTATTTAAAATTATATTATTTTTGTCCTCAACTTTTATGTGACCTTTCTCATATATTTTAAAGATATTTTGATAATCGTTGGTAAATATCTATAACCCCAGGGCCAAATGACTGATGAAACAGTAATAATGTGTTGCACAAGCTCCACTGTGCAGCTTTATTCCAGAGTATTTCAGTAGAGGTACTGACGGTGGGCGGTGCTAAATAATTCGTGTCACCACCCTGCCTGCCTGGATCTCCTCCTTCCTCCTACCTTTTCTCTCCCTGCTTCTCTCTCTTGAATGGTTTGTATCTGCTAGAAGAATAGATCTGAAATGCCATTTTAAGCAAATTTCCTAGATATAATTGGAGCAAAACAACTCCCACTATTTCTGATACCGTAATTTTGACAGAGTTTCTTCACATGTTTGAAGGGATTATTGTAGGTGGGAGGCAATTAAGATGATATTTACACTACTTAACGTATGAGAGATGAGCAGATGAGTCTCAGGACTGAGGCCTTATGTAGCACCAGAGCAGAGTCTGATGGGCCAGCCTTTACTATCCTGGTTGCCAGATTATGGGGTGTTTTCTGGATAGTGAAATTGAGCATAAGCTATTTACCAAATGGTAGAGATATTTTGAATATAAAAACAACGTTCAGGGCTATATCAACTCATGTCACCTGAATATCTGATTTAGAAACAAGTCTAAATTATTAATCATTTGAAAGCTTGGTTGTATGAGTTTTGCTCAAGTCACAGATCTTTAAAATCTAACCAATTAAGCCAAAGTAAACATAGAAAAATCTGAGAAGTCTTAAAGTCTCAAAATCATTCTTCAGACAAAGGATAGAGGAAAGCAAAAGAAAGCGTATTTGATTATATCTGTTTGATCACAAAGGTCCCACTTTGGTCAAATTTGAAGTTATATTTTGTAACATCTCCTTCTCTTTACATATTAGTGAAAACAATCTTCATAAACTAAAACATACTGAAAAATATTTTTGAATGATTAAGGTGAGCTATTAAATAAAAAAAGGACATCTTTAAGCTAGAAAAATTATGTGACAGAGATATATTTTCCAATGAGAAATTTAACTTTTCGCTAGTAAACACCATGAATCCCTGCCACTCTTCAGTTTGCAATGTATAAAAGTATGAAAGGTGATTTTTTTTCATGCTACTTTAAAATATATTTTTTTCTCAGCAAAACATTTGTCAAACACATCATAATCAATCTCTTTTTAGTTTAAGGAACCTAAGCACGGAGAATTGTAAGCAACTTGAACAATACCAATAGGAAAAAAAAATCCAGCAAAACAATTGTTTGTACATGACACAGAGCAGAAAGCAAGGGAGAAGGCGACTTCACCTCAGGCAGCACTCCTGGTTCTCAGTCTAAAGCACATTTGTCTGCTGGTAGACCCAAGCATATGACACTTGTATAGATTTTCCTTTCTATTGAGTCTAAGTGATACATGTTAAATAATAAGGATTCCAAAACAGGGAGATTATTTTGCAGCAGTTATGATAGGTAATGTCTGAGATGAAACGTGATCAGTGTTAGCCTCTTTGCAGGATTTCATAGAGGCCAAGGTAGTATAATCACATTTTCAATAAATTCTGTTTTGTACAATTTCCTTTTTAGAACCCATAAAGTGAATCTTATTTCCAGCCTGAACAATTCACCAAACCATATTCATTAACTGAATAAATGAGATTGACTTTTCTTTGCATCTTCTAAAATCTTTTAATATTGGTAAAATAATGAATTTCTTCTCTTTGAAACATGGCTTCAAATAAAACTCTTTGTCTAGTATATTCCATCAAAAGGCTTCTTTTTATCTTTCTGAATGCTGTCTGTAAGTGGCATTATTACTTTTGAACCACCACTATTTTTCCTCTATTAGGAACATTACTCAAACAATTTTATTAAATTCTATTAATATTTCAACTTAAGATAGATCTGTATAATTTCCAAAGATCCTTACATCACTTACCTAGAATTTTTGTATAGGTTTCTATATAGATATGTATGTTTATGTATATGCACCTACAATATTATGCATGCAAATATAAATATTCCATATGTACACTTTGTGTATAATGTGTATTATTCACACGTATATGCACATGCACATACTTACACATTAAACATTAACTATTACTATAGATGTTTTAAGTTTTTAATTTCATTTTCTTTTCATAAAACTTATGTGAGCTAAATTTTAATTTATTCACTTAGTATATAATAGTAGAAAGTTTCAGTGATATGTTGCTTCTTAACACAGATAGCTAGTGGGGAGTTTATAATAATTAATTTTTATAATCCAACACTCATTCTAATATATATAGAGTTACTCAAAACTATCTATATGGCAAGTAAAATGAATATTCTTAACCTCAAACTTAGATGAACATATGGGAGAATATAAATATTAACTTGTTCTAAACTTCAGCAGAATATCTGATGTCTCAAACAAAAATACAGTCTGTTAGCTTTAATTTCTTTCTTTCTTTTTTTTTTTTTTTGACACAGAGTATCACTATGTCACCCTCCATAGAGTACTGTGATGTCACAGCTCACAGCAACCTCAAGCTCTTGGGCTTAAGCAATTCTCTTGCCTCAACTTCCCAAGTAACTGGGATTACCGGTGCTCACCACAACACGCAGCTATTTTTTGGTTTGTAGTTGTCATTGTCATTTGGCAGGGCCCAGCTGGGCTCAAACCCCCTAGTTCCAGTGCATGTGGCTGGCGCCTTAGCTGCTTGAGCTACAGGCACCGAGCCAGTTAGCTTTAATTTCAATGTCTACCATTACTTCACACCAAAACTATTAATATAAACAGAAACAAAAACTCTGATAAGGTATGTAAACATATACAACACTGTATGTGCCAGTTCTGAAGCACCTGAGATGGGCTAGTTTGTCATGAGTGATTTCTGGAAAACCTGTCATGAACTTATATTTCAGATTGGATTTAAACTTGTTTGCTTTCATTTTATCAGTTTAAATTGGAGACTCTTAAATCATAGATAATCCGGGATGAATGCTAGCAAAAAACTCATCTTTTTTTTAAACCTGTTTCATAATCGGAAAAATGGCTCTTGTGTTCAGAAATGAAAATTCAGCAAACCAAACTTATTTATTATTTAAGAAACAGCTAAAAACAATAAAGTATTTATGAACATACCCTCTCTTAGGTTCACTGCATTTGTGAAGGATTCAAATAAAAACTGCTCCTCACACCACTGGGAGTCTGAGAGAAGTCTAACTTTGTGAGTATAAAGATATTTCTTTCAACAGAAGATAGAAGTCAATCTCCTATATTATAGGTCAGAGAAAATTTCAATTCTCCAGACCAGGGTGAAAAGAGAGTTCTCATGAGTTTAATTCACCAGAGAAATAAAGGTTCATAAGAAAATATCTTTTTGGTTTTATCTTTCTTGAAAGTATTTTAGATTGTCTGCGTCTACTTTATGCCTGTAGGTCGGCTGAGACTAATGAATGTGAATGCTTTATGAGGAAGAGGATCAGAATTCCAAAATGGGCATTTGAATCTCTTCTCTAGAGTTGGACTCATGACTAAAAAAGCAAATACATTTTGTGACCATGAAAGCAGTTACTAATCCCTGGAAGCATTCATTTTTTCAATATGTAAAGTAAAAAGTGCTGAACCATAAAATTCTTAGGGTGTTTCCTGGCACTAGCATATGCGACTTTTGAATTTTATTTTACTATATCAAAAGAAAAAGATGGCTTTAATCTTTAATAAGTAATAGATATTATTTATCATTTATGAAAATCAAGGCTAAGAAAATCTCATCTTAACTGAGAATATTTGGAATATAGTAACCCATGGATAGTTGAATCTGGTAGCTGACAAATTCAATCTCATCTGAAAGAATTGAAGGAACTACTGAAGTTCATGAAGAAATTCTTTTAAATAATTTAAACTAGAAAGGAGAACACAAAGACAGTTTTTATTTAAGACACTCAAATATCCTTAGCTCTACTGTAGGAAAAATAAAACTGAAATATATGTTATACAGTTGTTGCTAATATTCAGAATAATGAACTCATTTGGAAAAAATTATAGTAACTCTGTGAAGACATTTAATGTAAGAAATTAC
>NW_003852748.1:116870-119228 GCF_000181295.1 Otolemur garnettii
AGAGAGAGAGAGAGAGAGAGAAAGAGAAATTTCAGTGTTGATCCCTAACATGCAAGAATATTTCTTAAGGAATCAGTATGGCTACTATTTTTTTTTAATTTTGGGTTATTGTGAGGGTACAAACAACCAGGTCACAATTTTTGACTTTGTTAGGTAGAGTCCCCCTTGTAGTTATGTCCCCTGCCCAAAATGTGTACCATATTTCCCTACATTGTGCCTTTTAAGTGGGAACACACCCATCCCCCAACCCCTCCCCCTTCCTCATTCCCCTCCCTCCAACTTGAATAAAATTAATTTTTTCTCCTATGTGGGCATGTGTTAAATAGTGTACTTCATAATAAAATTGATTACACTGGATACTTGCTTTTCCATTTTTGTGATACTTTACTGAGAAGAATGTGTTTCAACTCCATCCAGGTTAATACAAAAGATGTAAAGTCACCATTTTTTCTTATGGCTGAATAGTACTCCATGGCACTATATATCACAGTTTCTTAATCCATTCCCAAGTTGATGGGCATTTAGGTTGTTTTCATATCTTGAAGATTGTAAATTGAGCTGCAATAAACATTCTGGTGGAAATGTCTTTATGATGAAATAATTTTTTTTTTCTTCTGGGTAGATATCTAGTAGTGGGCTTGCAGGATCAAATGGGAGCTCTAATTTGAGTTCTTTGAGGATTTTCCATACTTCTTTCCAAAGAGGCTGTATTAGTTTGCAGTCCCACCAAAAGTGTAAACATATCCCTCTCTCTCCATACCTCCACTGCCCCTCTACTCTGGGACTTTGTGATAGGGTCTTTTCTCACTGGGGTTAAGTGATATCTCAGGGTGGTTTTGATTTGAATTTCTTTGATAAGTAGGGATGATGAGTATTTTTTCAAATGTTTGTTAACCATTTATCTGTTTTACTCAGAGAAGGTTCTGTTCATGTCTCTTGCCTAGTGGTAGATGGGACTGCTCCTTTTTTGCTGATTAATTTGAGTTCTCTGTAGATTGTGGTTATTAACCATTTGGCATATTTGTAATATGCAAATATCTTTTCCAATTTTAAAGGTTCTCTATTTACTTTATTTGTTGTGTCCTTACCTGAGCAGAAGTTTTTCAGTTTTATTAAGTCCCATGTGTTTATTTTGGTTGTTATTGCAATTGCCACTAAATTCATAAAATCTTTCTCCAGGATGACATCCTCAAGAGTTTTTCCCATACTTTCTTCTAGGATTTCATTGTTTAATGTCTTAGATTTAAGTCTTTTATCTCCCTTGAGTCAATTTTTGTAAGTAGCAAAAGATGTGGGTCCAATTTCAGTCTTTTACATGTGGTTATACGGGTCTCCTAACATCATTTATTCAATATGTTTTTGTTTGGTTTACCAAAGGTCAGATGCTATAAGAGACTGGTTTCATCTCTTGGTTTTCTATTTGGTTTCAAATGTCTGTGTCTCTACTTTTGTGCCAATACCATGCTATTTTGATCACTGTGGACTTGTAATCTAACCTAAAATCTGGTAGAGTGATGCCTCTGGAGTTGTTTTTATTGCTAAAAATTGCCTTGGGTATACAGGTTTTCTTCTGGTTCCATACAAACTGAAGAACTATTTTGTCCAATTCTTCAAAGGATAATTAGGGCATTTTAGTTATGATTTCATTGAATCTGTAGATTTCTCTAGATTTCTCTGGATAGTATAGACAATTTGACAATGTTGATTCTTCCCAGCCAAGAACATGGTATGGTTATCCATTTGTTAATATCTCCTATTTCTTTTCTTAGGATTTCATAATTCTCTTTGTAGAGGTCCTTCACCTGTTTTATTAGGAATATTCCTAGGTATTTCACTTTCTTGGAAGCTACTATGAAGGGAATTATGTCTTCCATTAGCTTCTAAACTTGGCTGCTACTGGCATATATAAATGCTACTGATTTTATATCCTGAGACATTACTGTATTTCTGCATCATGTCCAGGAGTTTTGTGGTTGACTGTCTGGGGCTAAGTATTAAATCATATTGGCAGAGATCAAGAGTCTGATCTATTCTGCCCACATTTGCTTGCCTTTTATATCCTTCTCTTGCCTAAACACATTGGCTACAACTTCTGGAACTATGTTGAATAGTAGTGGCAATAAAGGACATCCTTGTCTAGTTTCAGTTCTAAGTGGAAAAGATTTCATTTTTACTCCATTCAGTGTGATATTAGTTCTCCTTTTTAGTTGGGTTCTTTCTTCCTTTTGGTATCAGGGTTATATTTGCTTCATTGAACATGTTGGGGAAGGTTCTTTCCTTCTCAATATTTTGGAATAGGTTCTGCAGTATAGGTACAAGTTGTTCTTTGAAGGTTTGATAGAATTCTGGTGTTAAGTC
>NW_003852748.1:119608-131209 GCF_000181295.1 Otolemur garnettii
TAAATGGAAGGTCTGCTTTTAGTTCTTGGAGGATTCTTCCATACTTCTTTCCAAAGAGGTTGTATTAGTTTGCAGTCCCAACAACAATGTAAAAAATTCCCTTCTCTCCACATCCATACCATCATCTGGAGCTTTGTCACTTTGTGATTGGGCTATTTGCACTGGGATTTGGTGATATCTCAAGGTGGTTTTGATTTGAATTTATATAATAATTAGGGAAGATGAGCATTTTTTTCATGTGTTTGTTGGTCATTCATCTGTCTTTTTCAGATAAAATTCTGTTCATATCTCTTGCCCAGTGATAAATGGGATTATTTGCTCTTTTTTGTTGATTAATTTGAGTCTGCTGTAGATTGTGGTTGTCAACATTTTGTCAGATTCATAACATACAAATATCTTTTCCCATTCTGAAGGTTGTCTGTTTGCTTTAATTGTTGTCTCCTTAGCTGTGCAGGAGCTTTTCAGCTTAATTAAGTCCTAATTATTTATATTTGTTGTTGTTGCAATTGCCACAGAAGTCTTCTTCATAAAATATTTCCCCAGGCCAACATATTTAAGAATTTTTTGTGCACTTACTTCTAGAATTTTTATCATTTCCTGCCTTAGATTTAATTTTTTAATCTACCTTGTGTCAAGCTCATGTTGGGCACCAAATATCAGTGTCCTGCTCCAGAAGCAGGATCCACTAAGATCTGTGGAAACTGGCAGCAACCTACTGAAGGAATACAAAGTTAGAAATGATTATAAAGAAAGAGATATGAGACATAGAGTAGAATTAAAGGTGAGAGTTCAGAGGTCCATTGCCCATTTGTGGGCTTCTGGCAATGGCACCAAGTGTCTTGCTCGACTCTGCTTTTATTGAAGTCTATTTGCCCAGAGGGTAGATGAGGGAGGGAACAAAGATGCCACCAGTTTCTCTGATATAGCATATCAGCTCCTATTGTTATGATTATTAACCTTATTATTAACCTTGAGAAATCTGAAATCTGAGCCTTATATTAGGAGCCTCCTGCATGAGATCACACACACAGATTTCTAGGGAAGTGTTAAACTCCATTAGTTCCCTGTGGAGTAAAATGCCACTGTGTTAATCTCCCCTGAGGAATCGGTGGGAGGGAGGAATTTTCCTTCTGTCACCACCACAGAGGACCTTCCTCTGCTATAAGGGATATAAACTCTTCTGCCCATACCTCAGGTCTCCAGCTACTCCCTTGATCTCTGCTCCAGGCATGTGCAATCTCCACAATAGGTATCTGCTTTGCCTGTTAACTAAGCGTGAGACAATCCAGGTAATGTACTTTTCTACGTCTTTGCTATAGTCTCTTCTATGACCATGCTTCCACAGAGTGCTCACAGACCCAGCATGGGTGTTTGTAAGCTGTATCTCCAAAAGGCTAGAATTTCAGAAAAGGCAGGAAGCTTGCTAGCATGGCTAGCTTGAATGTAAACCAGCTGACTTTTCTTCATTCCAAATTACTCAGCTTACTTTTTAATTTTCCTCTTTTTATGGGGGTGCTTTCCCTTGCCAAGAATGGGATCTTTGGTCCCCATTCTCTCAGCAATCTTGTGTCAATTTTTGTAAGTGGTGAGAGACATGGGTCCAGTTTCAGTCTTAATATGTGGTTATCCAGTTCTCCCACCACCTTTTGTTAAATAGACATTATTTTCCCCACTGTATGTTTTTGTTTGTTTTATCAAAGATCACACCACAATATGAGGCTTGTTTCATGTCTAGGTTTTCTATTCTGTTCCATAGAAACATTCCATTTCTATCTCTCTATTATTGTGCCAATACCATGCTGTTTTGATCATTGTGGACTTGTAGTATAACCTGAGGTCTGGTAAAGTTATGCTTTTAGATTTGTTTTTATTGCTTAAAATTGCTTTGGCAATATGATTTTTTTTTCTGGTTCCATACAAAACAAAGAACTATTTTTTCAAGTTTTTCAAAGTATGATATTGGTATTTTAATGAAAATTGCATTAAATTTGTACGGTTGTTGTTGACCTTCAATTGATACCAATAGGAATTGTTAAGGTTGAAATAAAATAAAATGTGTAAGTATTATAAAGTGGATAGTGGTTAGGGAATATTGTTTTCACCAAATAATGAAATATATTCATGGAAAAGAAGATTAAATCATCTGTGTTCCACACCTGATAGTAATGTCATTTATAGATAGGAGTTATTTGTTCAAATTCCAACAGAAAGTGATACCATAACAGAAATCCAAACAAAATCAAGTTTCCTAGAATCCCATCCAAATCTCCATTCTGTTAAATCCCAGAATGTCTTAAACTCTTAAACTGTGTTCTAAGCTGTGGTAAATTGCCTTGTAGCAATCAACACTAGTAACAAATGTTTCTTCACTACAAATTCCCTGCTTAGATTCACATTTACGAGTGAATAAAAAAGGTTAATGCCAATATATTATGATATACAAGGGGCAAAGGCCCCCTTCTCAGCTGTATATCTATCTGTAACTTATTAGAAAACCCAACACACCAGTAGCTCAAAGTTTAAGTACCATCATTATGTAATGGCAACATGAGTACAAAATAATATTGATGGAGATCATTTATTAGATTATTTAGCCTCAGAGAGCAAAACTGTGGGGATGGCACATAGGGAAGGTGAGTAGTGCTTGATCAGAATATCTCTGGAAAAATCCCTATTGTTAGGAGCCTAAATTCTTTTCCCACCTCGCCTTCAAGAACAAAAAGCCTACCTAGTCCTGCCCCAAGAGTTCTGCTAAAAAAACCTTAGGCCAGAGAAACCATCAGCAAACTGAAAGTTTCTTCCCTCTGAACCCAGTATAAAAACAAGCCTTCAACTATCCTCACTGCAAGCACCATCTTTGCCCAGGCAGCTGTCAGTCCCCTTTCACTAAACATGGCCTGAACCTCTCCTGCTCTTGTCTCTGGGTACACTGTTGAACCCATTTCACCTATCATGACAGTTTTTTTTAAAAGATATACTCTTATATTAATAGTTTAATATGCTGAAATGATTCTTTCCCACTAGTCTATTATAAGCACTTGAGTTTTCATAGTCAGAGTTAAATACATTTTATAAAACAAGACCCATTTTCATATAGGTTTCTTTTATGGAGTTAGAGTTGGCATTACATGGACTTAGAAATTAAACTAAACTAGAAATGGAATGTCATTCTATATTTACTACTAACTTATACTAGAGATTTACAAATTGCTTAAACTCTTAAAATTATTATTTTCTCTAATACAAAATAGTGAAGATAATAATACATAATTTTTCAGTTAGTATTAGGAATACTTATAGTAATGAATATAAAGATACTTGATTATTACAACAAAATTGCTAGGCAATGTGCATGGATTTTCCCCAGTCTTTATTATATAAGCACTATTATTATTTCTGTTCTGCAGATTAGTAAACTGAGGGTAAATACATTTTCCAAGTGACACAGCTCATAAATGACAAATCAGTTCTATCTGATCGAAGGTTAATACATTTAATGTCTCTGTCTATCCCTTCTCACAGAGTACAGGTACAGAGAAAGATGTAGTTTGAATCAACTTTTAAACCAGAAGAATCCTTTGAATGAAAGCAGATCTAGTAAAGAATCACTTTTCCTGGTAGGACTGAAAATCTTAGTAGTGATGAATGGAGTAAGGAGCTTAATTGGCAGAAAGTAATCATATTTTATCACAGCTCATATCATAAATTTTTTA
Source organism: Otolemur garnettii (assembly GCF_000181295.1). Classification (NCBI taxonomy): domain Eukaryota; kingdom Metazoa; phylum Chordata; class Mammalia; order Primates; family Galagidae; genus Otolemur; species Otolemur garnettii. The sequence continues at coordinate 123,322 of NW_003852748.1, forward strand.
ATTAGACATAATTCAGACAAGTATTTTAAAGTTCAAAACAAGAGATTCTTATAGCCTAGAAAGATTCATAGAAACTTTAATAAGACTTTAAAAAGGAATGCGGCTCAAAGAGGATGATCACTGCAATGGTTGTGAATCTGACTACAAAAATATAAATAAGTGACGTATGGAGTAAATAAGGGAAAAGTACAAACCCAATATTATAACCTAAACATGCATTTTATAATCTCAGATATTAAAGTAGAAAGTGTATAAGACAAACTGATTATATATTGGAAGAGAAAAGCATAAGAGTTTCATAAATATTTAAGGATTCTGACTAGAAAGCTTAAACCCAAATTATACAAGCTTTCCGAAAAATATTTAAAGGAACATTGAAAGGAATTGATGAATAAAGATAAGATATAGGAACACTGTTTTGGATATCATAATATGATGTTAGCATATGCCAGAAGTTTATTTTTTAAATAGCGAATGGTTTGAGGACAGAAGAAAAAATGAAAGACACATGGAAAGGGATCAGTCATTAGTAAACAGACAGCTACTATACATCAAGTGGCTTATACATATATATGCACACACACGTCACACATAAAAGTATACATTCACAGAAATAAGGGTATTGCTGTTTTTATTTTAGGACACAGAGATTCATACAAATTAATTATCTGAGAACACACAGTTCAGGGATGCCAGAGAATTCCAGCTTTACAATTAGATGCTATACAAATTTGTCACTATACTCGATTAAAAGCATCTTTAAAATAATAAGAGATGGCAATTGAGAGAGTAAACTTTACAATAAATAATATTTGCTTAGTTGCATGCGTACATGGTTTGAAATATCATAAAAGTTGAGTGCTTAATTTTCCTCTGTGATCAGAGTAAGAGAAGCTTTTATAGCTGAGGTAACATATACCAGCCTGCATTCTCAAATGACCAAAATCTTTTCTCTCCTGTCTCATGATTGCTTCCTTGAATATCTGGTAACTGCTAGTAAATTTTGGGGTGAACCAATATGCATTCAGTTTACAGATCATAACTCACTGGGCTAGAAACAGAGAACGGTCTTCTTTTCCCAAAATAAACCCAATTGTGTCCTGCCAGATCCACTTCCATCTATTTACTTATTGTAATACCTTCTCTGTATCCTTATGTTTCTAGCCATTCCCATATAATAAAGCTCTGTTCTCTTTATGTTCAAAGCTGCAATTTTATTTATAGAATAATTCTTCTTTCTTTTCCCATAGCACAATAGTAGGATTGGTTTCTAAACTGGAAAAATTTCTGTAAGCCTTGAAGAGAGAAGCTGGCACCAACTGCTCTTAGTTTGCTTTACTTAAAACATTTTATACCTATATCACTTACACTGAGTGCAAGGACTTCATCATAATTCCAGGAGAACAGAAATTATTATTTTTAAAATGTACAAGTGATAAAAAGAATAAGGAAACATATGGATTATTTTGAGCTTTATCAAAACATTCACTAAAGTTTGGCTCTGCAGCACACCACAAGGTGGAGAAGAATATTTCAGGTAAGGAGGAAAGTAAAAATCCAATGAGCCTGGACTATAGATGCTTAGTGCAAGATTATATGACCAGAATGAACTCTGAGACCCAACTGTGCAGAATGCACAGTAATGAACTTATTTGAATGCCCTTGAAAAGACATTGTAGTATGTTAAGTTTCTGAGACATTGTGTTGCATCTGTAATCCTGTATAAGTATCCAAGGTGTGAAGGTGATACATTATGTGGTAGATACTGTACTATTTTATGAAAGAGCCAACAATGTTTAATGCTACCCTAGAAGCAATGAAAATTAAAAACAAACAAAAACCAAGTACAAAGAGAAACGAATGTCTTGATAGTTAACCTACTTAGAGGTCTTTGGGCATCATCAGTCTGGATATTCATTTTCATACCCAGAGTTAGAAAGGCATCTGTCATTATTTTTTTAAATAAGTGTCTTGATCTTTTACTTTGCTTCTCTGGAACACTCATAAAATGTGTGTGTTGATTTGCTTAATGATGCCCCGTAAGTCATGTAAACTTCCTGTTTTAATTCACACTTCCTTGAATGGATAATTTGGAATATTTGTCTCAGTGTTTAATAATCTATTTTTCTGATTTTCTACTATATTTAGTCTGTTGTTGAAACTCTTAGAATTTTCAGTTCAGTTATTGTGTCATATAGCTCTACACTTTCTGTTTAATCCTTTTATATGTTTTTACTTCTTTGTTGAAATTCTCATGTTATTAATGAATGCTGTTTTTCTGATATGTGTTTGGTTGTATATTATGTGATACGTTCTCTCACTGAACTACTTTAAAATGATTATTTTGAAGTTTTTTTTTTTTTAATTTGTAGCACTTTATTTCTTTGGGGTCTGTTACTGGAATACTATTATGTTTCTTTGTTGGTGTCATGTTCTCTAAATGTTTCATGTTTCTGATAGACTTGCATTTATGTCTGTGTATTTGAGGGAGCAGTCACTTCTTCCAGATTTTAAAAATTGGCTTTAATTGAGGAAAAATCTTAAACTATAGGTGGGTATAAGACTGACAATGATATTTTGGAAACAAAAACAAATATATTATGTTAAGTGAAATGGAATTGTATCAAACTACAAAGTTTCTGTGCCACAAAGGAAACAATAAACAGAAGGCAAAGGAGAACTAAAGAATGGGAGAAAATATTTACAAAACTTATATCTGAAACTCATACAACTCGATAATGAAAAATGAAACAAACACTTGATTTAAAAATGGGCAAACAATCTCAGCTGACATTTCTCAAAAGAATACATACAAATGCCCACTGGGTACATTAAAAGGGACTCAACTTCATTAATCATCCAAGAAATCTGAATAAAAACAACAATGAGATGTCATTTCATACCTGATAGAAAGGCAATGGCTATTATCAGAAAAACAGAAGATAACAAGTATCAGCAAGGACATGAGAACCCTTCTACAGTTTGATGGGAATTAAAATGGCACAGTCATTATTTAAAACAATATGAAAATTCTCAAAAAAAGAAATACCCAATGCCTCAGGCTACAGTGCCCTAGCATATGCCTTGCTCATCCCACAGCAATTTCACACTCTATGGTTCAAGTGATCCTCCTGCCTCAGCTTGATGAATAAGTGGGACTACAGGTGCCTGCCACAACTCCGGGTTTAATTTTCTATTTTTAGTAGAAACAGTCTTGCTCTTGTTCAGGCTGGTGTTCAACTCCTGAGTTCAAGCAATCTGCCTGCCTTGGCCTCCCAGAGAGCCAGGATTACAGGTGTGAGCCACTGTACCCCACCTGGAAAATCAGTATTTCAAAGCAATATCTGCTTTCCCATGTTCTTTTTAGCATTATTCATAATAGCTCAAATATGGAAACAACCTAAGGATCTATCAGTGGATAAATGGATTAAAAAAGTGACACATTTGCATGCTGAAACATTTCTCAGCTTTAAAAAAAATCTGCTATTTGTGACAACACAGATTAACCTATAGGACATTGTGTTAAATGAAATAAACCAGATACAGAAAGATAAATACTGAGTGCTACCAATGTATGGTGTCTATATGTATGTCTACATGTAATGGAGTCTAAAAATTTCTAATTTGTGAAAATAGATAGTAGAATGGTTAACAGAAACTTTATATACTTGAAATTTGCTAAAATGGCATATTATAAGCATTCTCACCACATTTACAAAAGGGTAACCATGTGAGGTGATGGATTTGTTAGCTTGACGGTGGCTAATATTTCACCATGTATGTGTATATCAAATCATCTAGTTGTGCACCTTAAATATGTGCATTTTAAAATATCAATTTTAATGCAATAAATTTGGAGCAAAAGAAGAGAAATAGATTCTAGAGATATATCAGATTTGGAGATTTTTATGCTCTGTTAGGTATTTTAAGTTGAGGAAAAGGAGGGGGGATATTTCCAAGATTTCTCTCAGAATATATCTGAAAATGAAAATTCCCAATAGCTAGAATAAGAAAGAACATGTGTTCTTTTTAATAAATCCAGAATGTGAACTGGAATGTTCTATTATCTTAATCTCTCTGAATATGGAGTGAATTAATTCTGACAAAGGAGTAACTCTATACAAGATATTTCAAGTTTATGAAAGTATTCTTACATTTGTTTTGAGATGTGGTTGCTATCTTTTCTTAAAGAAAGATGCATAGTGTGTCTTCATCTACTTTGAAAATTATATTCTTCACAAAGTATCTCAAGAATGGAAGAAAAAGTATCCAATGTATACAGCCCTATTATGAAACTAATTTATAGCTTTCATATGAAAGCTAGAACTTAATTACAGCTTAAGAATATGGGGAGGGGAAGGGAAAGAAAGGGAGGTGGACGGGTGGAAGGAGGGTGATTCAAGGGATCACCTCTATGGTTTATCTTACAAGGGTACAAGTGAATCTTTCTAAAAGTAGAATATAAATATCTTAACACAATAACTAAGAAAATGACATGAAGGCTATGTTAACCAGTTTGATGAAAATATTTCAAATTGTATATGAAAACACCACACTGTACCCCATGATTGCACTAATGTACACAGTTATCATTTAATAAAAAAAAAAAGAAAATTATAGAGGATAAATCTTAATTATTTGTCCGGGAAAATAAACAACATCATTTCATTGTCTCTGCTACAAGAATCCAGAGCACAAAAGGAGAGCATCAGTAAGAGTTGGGACAAGCACCTACCGTGTTAGGCTACCTTTGACAAGGCTATTTACATAAAATTGAAGTATGACCTATCATGCTTATTTATTATTCTGCCAATTTTTTTATTGAAATTCATTGCTCTTCTTGCTCTTATTTTTTCATCTTAGACTTGCCTGATGAATTTTTAATGTCATGACTTTAAAACAGCAGAGAAAGAAATTATGTTTATATTTTCCTTGCAAAATCAGCACTTGAAGGAATCGCTTGCCTACATATTGACCCTGGTTAAGTTCTTAAAAGCTGTTACTTTATCTAGATTTTAAAATTTGAAAGACTGAAGATAATTTCAGGTATGTAGAGCTGCTGGTCTCAGGCTGATAGGATGAAGGCAGGCTATGAACAGTATGGAAAAATATACTTTGACATTTGCTTTTGATGGACTTCCATAATTTATGGGCAATAAAAGTCATCAGTCAAATCTGCGATGAACACTTTCATTTGAGAATTTTTGAAATCATCACTATTTCATAAATATGTTTGGGTCTATACAAGAAACAGTTTGGAATATTTATTCCCTATTGAGCTGTAATAATTTAGTATTATTGTTCAAACTGACGTCTCGAATATCTCCAGGTTCATTTACAGATGAAATTAGTATGCGTGTCTCAATATATCCTCAGCAGGAAGAGACAATCCCTGTTATCAAGGAAGTTATCATGCCATTAAGGAGATCAGGTATTAAATTGCTTTGATTTTTTGGTGATAGATACAAGTTGAAAATATGCATGATCAAGTACCTAGTGTTAAATAGATAAGTCAACAAAGATATCTGAAAAGAGGTTTAGGAAACCATTTTCATGAAAAGGTTACATGTAGATGGATTTATGTTAAAAGTTTTAATAATCATGAGACCATGAGATGTCTTTCAAAGTACACATTGTTCAAAACTAGAATTTTGGGGAATATATCATGAAGTTCCTTTAAAGAAACTGTGGAACAACCAAATATTTCTTATGTTAGTAGTTAATACACTGACTTTATTGGAATGTCGCCTATGGAAAAATACCAATAAAATAGAATGGGAATAGGTATTAAAATGAAAGAAACTTAGTTTTCCATTTATTTACTTACGACTACAGACAATTTAACTTCTCTGGCCTTTAATTTTATTATCCCCTGAATGGAGAAAACAATATGACTCAGAGGTTTTGAGAACATCTAATAAGATCATGTATATGAAGCTCTAACTCTGCGCAAGGCTCACAGAACACACCAGTACATGTCTCCTTTTCATGACTTTTATGCTTAACACTCCAAAATTATGTTTCATAAAACAGTAGTTCTGTTAGATTGTCTACAGAAAATGCTTAATTTTACAAGGTCATCCCTGGAGCATTACAGTGCATATTGGCTGTAAGAAAGTTGAGATTTAATACTATTCCTTCCATTTCTTTAACAAGGGTAGTAAACCATAAAAAGTAAATAATTTAAAAAAAAATAGTAATTCAGTTATGCAAATGTGGGATGCAGAGAGTCAATTAATTAATTCTAAGGCTCTATTTTCTTATCAGTAAAAACCATTCACTAACTCATTGAATTAAACTTACTGAGGGCTGACTATGCTGGGGTTAAGGGATATAAACACCTATTCTCTGAATTAAGGAGCATAGCCAAATGAGGGAAAGAAACAGACAAAGAATGAAAATAAAAATTGATGGGGTTTGAAATAGGCAAAGTTATAAAAGCACTTCTATGGCAGCAACATGGAAGGCAGTCCCTCAGCCTGGTGGTATTCAGAGACACCTCATGGAACTGTCAAAACTTTACACTTGTGTTTATCTGCTCAAAACATATTCAATGAGCATCTACTAAATGACAGGCTTCATTCTAAATTTTAGAGATACAGCATATAAATAAGTGTAAAAATGTTCTTGGCTTCCTCTAGCTAGTACACTGGTGGGTATACAAATAATACACAATTAGATAAATGCTACAAAAAAAAATTCAGGAGTGGAGGTAATATGTAGGGAGTGTCTGTATTAGCGTAAAAAGGAAAGCCCTCTGTAAGACTCTGATCGCATTGGTTTCTTCTAGCCATTATTATCCATGAACAAAATCCTCACTTTATTAAGATCAACTCTATTTATGAACAAATGTTCCATGGACCAGCATCTCCATCTTTCTCCCTCTCCTCCAGCCTCCCTGTTTCCTGAGACACAGCTGTATTAAGATTAGGACAATTAACAACATTACAGTAGTCTCTAAGTATTTAAGTGTAAGGAAGAGTTAGTTACACATCTCTCACTTTAAGTTAAAAATGATTAAGCTTAGTGATAAAGGCACACCAAAAAACAAGAAGAGTTGAAAGTAGGCTTCATGTGCCAAACAGTTAGCCAAGGTGTGAACACAAATGAAATGTTCTTGAAGAAAATTTGAAGTACTACTCCACTGAACACAATAATGGTGAAAAAGCAAAACCAATTACTGATATGAAGAATGTTTCAGTGGTTTGAAAAGAAGTTTAAACTGGCCACATGATTACTTTAAGCCAGAGTTCAGATGAAGGAGCTACCTCTCTTCAGTTATAGAAAAGCTGAGAGAGGTGAGGAAGTTAGAATAGTCTGAAGCTAGTAGAGGTCGGTTCATGAGGTTTCCGGGAAGGGATAGTCGAAATAACTTAAAAGTGCCAGGGGAAGTGGCGAGTACTATTGTAGGAGCTGTGGCAAACTATCCAGAAGATAACTGATGGAAGTCAATACACTTCACCAATTTTCAGTGTATACAAAACAGTTGAATGTGGTGGGAGTATCAGGCCTGAGGGAACAAAGAGGTTTCCTTGGCTGGACGCTTTTTTGTTAGTACCCCTGTGACCATTTTATTTCCTTTTTCATACTACAAAAAAAAAAAAAGCCTCATTTCAATGTCTGCTGTATTTTGTTATTTATACCCACTTCTTGTTTTCAGAAATAGAGATCAGTGTAGGGAATTATTCTCTGATTGATGTTCTGATTAGCCTCAGTCTTATGCAAGAACTATGTCCAAGAACTTCATTGGTGGGGTCTTCACAATTAATTACTTGGGCCCTTCACCGCTTTATAATGGTGTTTTAGCCCTACCCAGGACAGAGCTTTTTTGGTAGTTTATATCCACTTCCCCCACCTTCAGTGAGCTTCCCAGTCTTTTTAGGTGAAA
>NW_003852748.1:132295-148687 GCF_000181295.1 Otolemur garnettii
CATTTTGCTTTTCTTAATTACTTTCATTATTCTATTTAAGCACACATAGGTTCTTGGCTACTCGTCCAAGATAGCTAGATTCACTGTGCTTGAAAACTTTTATTTTCATCTCCAGCATCAATAGTGGTTTCATGTTTAAGTGTAAAAAAAAGGGAGATATTTACAAAGGAAGCAATTTAATCAACTTTCAGGTACAATGAGCAAGAGATATAGTTTATTTCACCTTGATGAATTTCAAATATTAAATTTCTTTGGCTAGCAAAAGTTCAGCAAATTATCAGGAATTGACTTTCCTTATTCTGTCTAATAAAATAAACAGTGGTTAATTCCAAATACCTTTTAAATAAACAACTTACTGGAATTGACTTTCCTTATTCTGTTTAATAAAATAAACAGTGTTAATCCCAAACACCTTTTAAATAAACAACTTACTGAAAGCTACAACAAAATTTGATATTACCTGTATTTATAATTTAATCTATAAGTATAATTTTGACATTTACTTAAAAATTAACAAAATAGAGTTAAATGAATTTTAATTATAATTTTTATAATAGAGCTTCCATGCTTTAGCAATGCATAAACTGATTTTTCAAGAGGTCAGAGAGAGGGGTACACTTGTGCATTACTGGTGGGACTGCAAAGTAGTACAGCCTTTTTGGAAAGACATATAAAGAATGCTCAAAGAACTAAAAGTAGACCTCCCGTTTGATCACCCATTCCCGTTCTTAAGTATCTGTCTACCCAGAAGAAAAAAATCATTTTACCATAAAGACATTTACACTTAAATGTTTATAACAGCTTAATTCACAATCACAAAGATGTAGAAACAGCCCAAGTGTCCATCAAACCATGAGTGGATTAATAAACTCTGGTATATGTATACCATGGAATACTATTCAGTCATAAGAAGATGGAAACTTTGCATCTTTTGTATTTACCTACATGGATTTGGAGAACATTCTCCTAACTAAAGTTATCTCAAAAATGTAAAAGCAAGCATTCCAACTACTCAATATGAATCTGAAGCTAAGTGATCAACAACTACAGGCCCACTAGAGAGAAAAACACAATTAAATTCAAGAATGGGGGAGGGAAAGAGAGTGTTCAGTAAGTTCTCACCTGTTGGATGCCATGTAGGGGTATATGGCACACTTCTGGGTGAAGGACTGAACTATGACTCAGACCTTGGACTTTACCTTTTAAATGCAAGTATTGTAACCTAATTGTATATACTTTTGTGTTAACTCAAAATTTTTAAAAAAGAGAAAAAATTTTTTCTAGCAATTTTGGAAGCTGGCATAATTTTTTAGAATAATTTTGCCCTTAGAAATTCTGAACATGGCATTTTATTCAATTTTAGATTAATACAAACACACACATACACATATGAAAAAATACTATTTTACTAAAAAGATATAAATTCCAATTAGTTGTTTATTATTAAATTCTGAAAGTCATCAGAGAACTCTATTTTCTCTCCTCTCTGTCTGTGGGTTCTTAGTCAGAACCGTAAGTCTATGAAAGACAGTGTTATCATAGTACATAAATACTAAGTAGCAGTTGGTCTACTTAAAATATATTTCCTTCCTTACATTTGGGAAATAAATCTTGTGCTGTGAAGACTGTCACATAATGAAGCTAGGTGCTATAAGTATTTGGAAATCATTTTAGTTATTTCCTACAGGGGTTCCTATTTTTGGAATCCTAATATATCATCCACTACATATTAAAAATTAATATGCCACTTATCGATGCAAAGAAAATTTGTGAAACCACCTAGAATGTAAAAGTGGCTGGCATTGGCAATTTTATACATAATGCATAATCTCAGAAAAGTCATTTAAGGGAACTTGCTGTGATTTTATTCTGAATCATACACTATGTTACCTTAAGCACTCACTTTTTCTAATGTTTAGTTGAATTACATAAAACCCAAATTGATAAAATTGGCAAGGCATAAGATATTTACTCTTTAGCAAACACTTGGCAATACTAACTTAACCTAACTGTGATCCTTAATAAGGGGGTGGTTGACATTCTGAGCATGTGCTAACATATAACAAAATTAGACTGAAAATACATTAACATGGAAGAAGTGTCAAATCTCAGAAATAAATTTACTCCAACTTGCTTTAGTTTGCAACTCCAGGAGAAAGCTGGAGCTCCTCCTGTGCTGTATTATGCCCAACAAAATAGAGCGGGATTCTTTCGTTAACTTTGAGCTCCATGGAAATCAGAAATCAAGCTATGGCTGGCAGAGTAATTGCATTGCTCTCCTGACCATTGTGGAGATAGGAATATATTGATAAAACATGGAGGTGGCAAATAGACATCAAATGATTTCTGCGTGTTACTGCAAAAGGATGATGGGTTCAGAATTCGTGAATATTCATAAATCTTAGTTTCTTAGCATCACTCTAGAGGTACTTTTTGCAAAGATTTATATAAATATTGCAAAAGATCAAAATCAAATCATTTCATCAATGAAAACTTCCCCGGGAGACACTGCAAGGATGTTTGGGCAGGGTAGGCAAGTTATTAATGCCAAACGACTCTCAGCTTTCAAATGGCTGCCGACCATATGGAATCGTGATATCTGTTTAATTTGATGAATATTTTAGACAAGAATCGTTTCCAACTATTGTTTAAAAAATTCCAAAATACATATATTAATTTTAATGTTCTAATAACTAAAATTGAATTAGGAATATAGCATTTTCTCCCCAAATAACCCTGACCCATTGTTTTCTAAACCAATTGACTATGAAGTTCCTCATTAGCTCTCAAAACTGACTATGGATTTCCACACTATTATGGTCTTTAGTTACCCAAAATCTCAATAATTTCTCTTGAGAGATGATGCCAGCACTCTTTCATTACATTATTTACGCTGATGGCATGGAAAAGGATCCCCTAAAATAAAAAAGTATTTGTTCAAATTTATGATTAAAAATTAAATGATATTAAGACTGCCTTATCCTCAGGGAAAAAGCCCAAAATTATTTGCATATATTATAAGGCAATTTAGGTTTGGGCACTCAGTTGTCTTATATTCTAGCTTTCTCACACGTCACCTTCCAAATTATAATTTTTGTTTTAGCCTAAATGACCTATTTTCTTCTTCAGCATATCATATTGTTTCTCATCTTATTTTTTGCTTCAATTTCTGTGTTTCCTTTTTAAATACTTCCTTCTCACTCTTCTTCACTAATTTCTGTAATAAATAATCATTTGGATCTTTTTTGCTTTTAGTATACTATGTACTTAATCTCACCTGCTACTTATTATAATCTTATTGTTTGATTTTTCTACTCGATTATGAGCTCCTTGGAGGAATGAGTTCTCATTCCTGGTGCTTAGTCAGCACAATACCTGGTACAAAATAATCAACATATAAACATTTTCTGAAAGTAGGAATGTTGTGATAAATGTCTGAACATCTGTTCTCACAGTCTGCAGGAGAAAAGTCTGAAATTAGACTTCCCAGTTTCAATTTTTGGCTCCCTTCCTTACTAACTAGGTAGCTTTAAACAAATTATACAGTACCTTTAAATCTCAGTTTCTTCATCTATAAAATAGGAATAATAAGCGATCCCATTTCACTGAGATACTATGAGATTTAATAGGATTACAGTTAGTAAGTAATACTTAGTATTATAATAGTTACATTAGTTTTCAGGAAGGAAACATGACTAAAGGAAATAGGCAACTTTTTTTTTGTTGTTTTTGAGACAAAGTCTTACTATGTTGCCCCAGGTGGAGTGCCATGGCGTCACAGCTCACAGCAACCTCAAACCCTTGTGCTTAAGCAATTCTCTTGCCTCAGCTTCCTGAATAGCTGGGACTACAGGTGCCCACCACAATGTCCAGTTATTTTTTGGTTGCAGTCATCATTGTTGTTTAGCAGGCCCGGGCTGGATTCAAACCTGTCAGCCCCAGTGCATGTGGCCAGCACCTTAACCACTGAGCTACGGGCACTGAGCCGAAATACTCAATTTTCTAATGAATCTGAATGGTAGCTTATTTTTAATTATCATGAAAGCAGAGGGAACATACAAATCATATACATCTGGTTTCTTTTATAAAGAAAACTGAAAATAAACTTGTCAGCCTCTGACATCTGGAAGCTTGATGATAGATCCACACATAGGGGCATCTCCTATTTTTGAAAGACAGGATTAAACAAAATTTCTACAAAGTTAATTCTAAATATTACATACATCTAAGGAATTCTCCTTCACATTAGTAGACACACCTGCCATATTATCCAGTATTTTGCATAGTACAGTAGAAAACATGGATTCTTGACAATATTATTAGGAATTGTGGAATAAGTTGCTAAGGACTTACTATAGGGCATAGAATATTTTGGGCACTATAGAATGTTCAAAAGTAGACACCATTCCTGTCCTCAAATAATTGCAATAGTTAGGAGAACAAGAAAACAAAATATTCACTTGTTGTTATAGCAATAAGCATTGTAAATGATAATTATGTTGCACTGTGAGATCTTATAATAGAAGGACCTAATATAATGAGATGAAATTAGAGAACTCTTGAAGTAAAATTTTTGCAAAAATCTAAATGAAAAGTAGGAGTTCAATGTGTAAGAGGAGATTGGAAATATCTTAACTAGAAGAAGTAAAAGCATGTGAAGGAGTCATGAAGAATAAAGTCAGTGAAGGGCTAATGGTTTAATGTCGTCCTGGACAGAGGTCTGCATGGAGGGTGAAACAGGAGGGAATGAAGTCTCGGCAGAGTCATGCCCACATTCACCATGTTAATGGTGTGGATCATAACCCTCAGAACAAAGTGAAGCCAGGGAAAGTCTTTAAATGATACGATGTCAATTTTGGAAGCATCTTTATATTGTGGAGAAAAAATATTAGAAAGAGAGCTCTTAGAAAGCCATTGAAGAATAATCCTTGGATACTTCAGTATCTTTCTACTTTAAACCAATTTGTCAGTGGTAGATGGGAACAAACTGAATGGATTTTAGAAGTCAAAACGTGAAAGCTTTGGGTAATGTAACTATCTTATTTTGGTGATAGAGATAGAGAGGCTTGTGGTGAAACAAAGAACCATCACCCACCCCAGGGCCATGCTAAATGTGTGGAAGGCAATCACGGGCAAATCCATAAGCACTACTGGAACCTCCTTGGGAGTGTCAGTAAACCCAGAGATCTGCACTGCCTTATTAACACATAGATGATAACTGGACCACTTCTAAGGTTTAACTTAACTTTTTGAAAGCCAAAAGCAGTTTTTTCCTTCCACTGTAAGCCTCTGCTTGGAGAGTCCACAGAATCTACATTCAGCTAAATGAATCTCTTCCCCTAGCTCCTAAACTTTGCAATGTCCCCATTATCCCAATCGTTAAGAAGGTAACAGCTCCCAGGTAGCACTGCCATCTTCCTCTCTCTGAGAGTTCCAACTGAGTAGCCTCTTAAATCCTGTGGATTCTCTAGCTTCACTCATTCTCTAATTTCCCTCTCTCCTTTTCCTTTATCACTGATTAAGCAACATCCTTTACTAAATAACTGCAATAATTTCCCACAGGTCGCCTTACTATGGGAAAGTCACTGTTTCCTGTAATATAGCCAGAATAAATTTCCAAAAATGTAAATCTAGGTACACCACACCTTGTTTAAAATTATTTCAGTGCCTTGTACCATTCAGAATCAAATGCAGATTCCTTAGATGACATAAAAATCCTCCTTTTAACTTTTCAGCTCAAATCTGGTTTGACTCTCTTTTGTTATCTTTCTTCAGAGAATGCTCTTTTCAGTTTTCTTTTAGCTAATAATGGACCTAAAAATTGTCCATAAATGCAACAAGTACTTCTAACAAACTTTCTAGACCCCCAAATTTTATTTAGTTGTTCCTTTTGGGGTTTTCATCATGTTAAAATCACATTATGATTCTAATGTTGCTTAACTGTCACCAAATTCAGTTTTCTTAAAAAGAGAGGCAATATTTTAATACTTTATTACTATTATTGAATGGTGCCAACAGTAGGCAATCAATAAATGTTTGAATAACAATTTATGCTTTTTACAAAATATTCATATAGGCACTGATTTTATTTACAGTATTAGCAAAACCCTGGGATGGAAATATAATAGATGTTTCTACTACAGCCTTCCCCTAACGAAAATGAAGAGACTGTAACTTGTACTTGAATTTCCTGATTCAAAATTTGATGCAACTTCTATTAAATTTTATCATTAAATTTTAAATGAACCCCAAACTAGATTCCTATAATAAATAATGTCCTTTTCCAATGCCATGGCTTTAACAAGAAAGTTACTTCAGACACGCATCCATTATTCAAATATTAATTCAAATGTATTATATATATATGTATTTTTATATATATGCAAAGGAATTGAAAAAGATTCACCAAAGGTATACAAATCTCTTCAAAATCTTATATTAAAGTCACAGTGGTATCTCAGTTACTTATATTAAATGGTTTCAATTGAAAATTGTGTTTTGCTGCTTGAATAATTTAAAGTTATTTTAAAGTGGCTTGTGATATGCATCTGTGTTATTAATCTGCGATTTTACTTACTTTTCCACTTTTTGGTTTTGATTTGTTTTGATCAGAACATTTTCTACCAAAGTTAAGGCATTATGCTGATTTTGAGCTTTCCCATCTAAGCATTTCAATAAAAGGTCACTATCCTGTAGTGATTTAATGAATACAAATTAAAGAAAACATATTCCTTAAAGATCCTCCTATTTCCTTTGCTTTTCTCAAATTCTCTACAGACCTCTGATTTGCTTGTGTGTTAGGCAAGTGCTAACCTTAGTCAACAAGCACTGAGGCCCCTACGTGAAGGCTGTGTCTACCAATACTTCTGAATTGCTTGGGCCACTTATGGAATTAAATTATCTGGAAATTTTATTCATCTCTAAAATGAGTTGGTTTTGATAGGTTAACTCTAAGGCCCTTTTCAACTGTGACATGTTATGGTACTCTAAGTTGACATACAAATTTTCACATTTAAACCTAAATCTTCAGGACTTTAAATTTTGACTTAACTCACAATTTGAATAGAGCAAAGAATAATAACTCATTTCTCAGGCTGTTTCCATAGAGAAGGATTATCCAGGAAAAATAAGCTACTTACCCCCAAAAGAGTATTATGATCATTGTTGAGTTCAACCCTTCAAATGAGGTGATCACTCTTTACTTCATTCTCCCAATTGATTGGCTGATATCACAAGGGGAGGGGAGATTCATCATTTACCAAATGTCAAATAAGTTTTTCCACATTCAAGTGTTTATTCAATTACATGATTCCTGTTCCGATTTTTAGCTTTCTTGCTCTGTCATTGTCATGTCAGGTATGGGTTTGAAACTTTAAAAACTTTAAACTTGTCATTTTCATCAGCATGATACTGGCTTACCAAGTATCAGTTTGTACCTCTGATTCATGTTTTGGATACATATTTTTCTCTTCTTTCTTTCTGTACCTTTTGTCTTAGTTTTAGTCAACCTATAGTTTTTCCTATACCATATTTAATTTGTATTGTTTCATTATGATGCCCTTGATGTAGGATAAGGTGCCACCACAACCTGCCGCCTTAGCCCTGGCAGTCTTGATGCTGATAGGCTGGAGGAACCAGCTTGATAAAAGGGCTGAACTCCTGGGGGGAGACACTGGCACCTTACTGTCTCCTCCTCAGGCACTTCTGTCTGGTCAATTTCATGTAAGTTTCCAAGGCCTAAGGGTTAATTGGATAGCTGGCTGTTACTGAGGAAGACCCAGCCCTAAAAGTCAGCATTGAGTTCAGACAAAACAACCCCCTGCCACTATATAAACCCCTGAGCAGAGAACCCAAAGACAGACCTCAAAGAGGGAGCAGGACAGCTTGTTCCTCTCCTGGGTTCTCTGCCAGGTTTAGTTTTTTGTAATTGTTGTAATTTTTGTTTCTGCAAATAAGTCCTGACTTAACCACTGATCCTGTGGTCCTTCTTTGAATCTCAGAGACCAAGAACCTCAAACTTGGGCATCAGATTTGGCTAGTCAGCCAGGAGACAAGACTAAGTTCTGGTATTACCATTTTGTTCAGTGCCCTGTTCCCATAAAGGGTATCTTTACTCTTGCCAGCAGCTTCTTCCTAGTCATAGGCAATTACAACTCCTTCATTTTTTTCATGTTTCTCTTCAAATATTTAACTCCTAGAATTTCTGAGCACTCTGTTCTATTTTATGGATGTCAGGGTTGAAGTCATTATTTCTCAACCTCTCTGGGTTCTATTCAAGAAAAAAATGCATCCCTACATTCAACACAGAAGGAAGGAGATCAAGGTATTACCTTTTCTAGATCAGGTTCAATAACTGCCAACTATATGGCTCTTGAGTAGAATGCAAAACAAAGTTGTTACTTTCAGTCCAAGATGAGCTTCCAGATATTTTCTACGAAGTAAAAATACTCTACTTGCCTGAGATAATTGTAAAGATTTAGAGAATTATTGCAATACATTTATCCAGCTTTCTGAAATTAAAAAAAAAAAAAAAGTTTGACTTAACCATTCTTGTCATCAGGAAAAATGCAATAGAGATCCAGTTAGTGCTTTTTTAACATGACATTTCTTTTCCCTATTTAATATGTCCAAATTAAAGCCTATTTTTCAACAATCAAAAGTAGATGTTGACCAAGATAGCCTAATTTTTCCCTCAGCTTGACTAATTTTTAACAGGTTTCTTCCTGACTATTGGTACCTAAGTGTAAATTCTTTTTCTGTACTTTTGACAAAAAAATCTTTCCCCATCTTCTGCTAGTTTTATATTCTAGGCATAACTTTCTTAAAAATTTTGGAGGCATCCCTTGAAATGTAATCATCAAGAAAATTAGAGCCTCTGTCTCCAAGCATCTGCTAGAGGGTAGACAGCAGTCTAAATTTGACAAATTCCAGTTAGCAAATACAGATGTCATAATCACATTGACCAACTTTCCTCCTGACATCCTGGAATACTTTTCCACTAGGTCACTCCTGAGCCTAAAATCTTATCTGCCTTTTGCTCCAGTGTAATTAAGCTCAGTCTCTCTCCTCTGTTGCAAAAATCTTGGCCTCTATCACCATAGTTTGGTGCAATTCCTCTATGATAGTGTTAATCCTTTTCTCGGGAGCCAATAAATGAATGGTGGGAGGACTGGAGGAATTCATCAATCCCTTTCTCCAATCCTCATGCGAAGAACGAGGAGTGTATAAATTTTTGTAAAACACAGGAAGAGCAGAATGATCTTTCCCTCCACTTCCAACAACACTATCCATTCTTTATTTTCCTAAAATAGGATAGCCCAGATGAAGTAGATAATCGTCATAAAATTAAAAATTATGACTTTTGTAGGATATTTTAAATTTAATTGAGTTTGTGGAGGAGATTCACAGGGTACATACTTGCAAACATCAACTATTTAAAGGGCATCAGATGGGGAAAGGCATATGGAAAAGAGATTCAGACCTGCTTAAGCATCCCCACAAAATAGTACCTGTTTAAGCTTCTCCAGAAAATAAGAGTAACATACACAAATTGAAATGCAAAATGTTTCACTTTGACAGAATAAGAACTTTCCAAAACCAAGAAGTGTCTAAACACAGAATATGCTAGACATTCTTGGACAGTAGTTTGCTCACTGTAGAGGTATCTGAAGACAATGGTCCTAGGAAGTCTGATCAAAATGTTGAGTGATTTTAGATACTATAATGGGATGTGGGAAAACAGATAGTGTTTTCATTATAGTGTTAGCTTTTTATACTTTTCTGTATTATTTATTTAAAGAATAAAGTTATATGATTTAATAAAAACATAATATAAAAATTTTTATCAAATAAAAATGTTAAGTAGTTTAATTTACATACACATACTCATAAAGGCACTTTCCTTCACTGAAAAGATTTTTCTGAAAATCCTTCTAAAAGAAAAAACCCACAAAAATTCTACTGATATAAAACCATATAGTCACATTATTATGCATTGAAATGCCTTCTGTCAGCATCCTAGAGGCTCTGCAAAGATGAAAAAACATTTTTTGTTGTTGTCTCCATTATTGCCAAGAACAGGCCTTTTAACTGAAAGTACTGCATCTCAAAATTCTTTTCTTCACTTTGCCTTCTTAACAGCATCTTTCAACTCCAGACTAGATTAGGCTCTCTATCACAGGAAACATAAAATAGATCAATGACCTTAAGAAGTTCAGAAATGGTGAGATCTTTGATTTTCAAAATAGATTAGAAGTAGGGTGATTTCAGATGGCTTTGCTGAATGCCTCTTTGGGAAGATCAGTTTGTGGCTATTAGTGTGATTTGTCCACTCTGTAGGACCATAAGAAGATTGTCAATTGCCGTGAAGAGTATGCTTTGCTGAAACTTTCTCTAAAATGTATAAAGTTTCAGCAGTTGAGTAGATAATTTCCATTTCCTGGTCAGCAAGGGATCAGATATTACCATTATTGAAAGTGAAGATCAAAGGCAAAGCTATAATTTAAACAAAACAAAATTCTAAAATTTACAAATTTTTCCAGGATTCACAGATTTAAACTTTCTCTGTACCTAGACATTCATTCATCCCCTGACTTTCAATGGCTGAAGAGCAATAGATGAAACAGACTCACTGACATTCTAAACAAAAAGATAAGGTGGCCCAAACTGAAAACACATCAATTACTGATGGGATGTTGTCAATAGAATTTTGATCAAATTATAGCATTTTCTATATTATTATTCTCTATATGACACTATAATAATACATAGTTAAATAATGAAGGGAGTAATTTTTTAACATTTCTAACTTTATCTGACTTTCAATACAGACAAGACTATGTATTACCATAAAACCACAATGCATAATTTCAGTATAATATTTATATATCCTAAACTTTGTTCTGATATAAATAAAATGATTTTCTAGATTTTACATTTAAACAAATTTTTAACAGGTCTAATAAAAAAGTTAATGTTTCCTAAAAACTTAGGTGAATGTGGGAAAGTATTATTTTCTATCATACATATTTTCTCACTTACTACTGCGATGACCTAAAATTTTAGTCACCCCCAAACCCTGCAGTAAATTCATATGTTGGGACCTCATGTGCAATGTGATAGTATTAAGAGGTGGTGCCTTTGAGAAGTGATTAATTCATGAAGGCTCCACCATGAATGGAATTAGTGACCTCATAGCAGCTGGAGGAAGTTCCCTTGCCTTCTCTGCCAAGTTAGGACATGGAAAGAAGGTGAAGTGTGTGGAAATGGCTTCATCAGGCACAGAACCTGTGCACCTTGATTTTGGACTTCTCAGACTCCAGAATGGTGAGGAATAAATTTTTATTTAGAAATTATGCAGTCTATGGTGTTTTCCTTTAGCAGCCTGCATTGACTAAGACAACTTCCTAACAACATAAAAGGGTATCTACTTTGTGTTTTTTATTATGTATAGACATCATCAAGCAAGATTTAATATACATAAAATAGAATTCTAAAATCTATATAGTGCTTCTAAAATAAATAATGCAATATAAAACAGTGTGAAATTAATAAAGAAGTAGAATGAA
Source organism: Otolemur garnettii (assembly GCF_000181295.1). Classification (NCBI taxonomy): domain Eukaryota; kingdom Metazoa; phylum Chordata; class Mammalia; order Primates; family Galagidae; genus Otolemur; species Otolemur garnettii. Next base: position 143,863 of record NW_003852748.1, read on the forward strand.
GTAGTCTTGCCATTGAATTTCAAGGCATGTGTGTCTTTTTATTTTCTAAATAGGCTTTATTTTTTTTCCTAAAGGAAACCTCTTAGGTCATTGAGTATGTCAGTTTTATAATTCCTACCACCTGCTCTTCCACTTCCAGCACTGGAAATTCTCAGTCAAGTAAGGTGCCAATCTGATTTCATTTGAGGTTATAGATCTTGCTTTCCATACCTCTAATTACTTTGTGTTGGAGCCAAGAAAGAATTAGAATTTCTAGCATTTCCAGAAGTCAAAAATCTAAGAATTGTTATCATCACTTCTATTCAAACAGATAATAAAGGGGGAAAATTACAAGATGGTCTCTATTACTAATGTAAAAGCCCATGTTTTTCTAAAAGTGTATGATTTTCCCTGATTTAGCAATTAGACCTTTGAGGTTAGATACAATAGTTTCATTGTGTGATCTCAAAGCCACATTAGATAACTCAGAATGAACTTTAAAACTATTCTTTTACAGCTTTTAATGGAAATTTCCAAAGATGTTCAAGAGTTATTTTTAATTCAGTGTCTACCATGGAAAATTGTTATCAAAGAATTCTTAACAAAAAAAATCCATGAGGAGTTTCTTCTTATCAGAAAGATACTGTCTCTTATAAATTAGAAGGGGCCTAAGTTTGTGTTAAATTGACATCAGTATTTCTTTTTAAATAATGCATGTGTGCATTTTTTGTTTCAAAAGAAATTTAAGTGTCTTATATTTATGCTAAAATTTTCTTGTGTTAACTATACTCTCATTTCACGTGGGGAGTCAGATGCACTGCTCACTGACTGGGGAAATTAAACTCGAAAATCGATGATTAGAGAGGAAGCTCAGGAAAAATGATGGGAGGACGAAAGTTTCTAAAATTTTATTGAGAAAGAAAAACTACCAAACCAGGGTCAATTCGTGAGGCATATGATTATTGCTTTTGGTGTAGTATGGAAGATATAGAATTAATATAGACCTGTGCTGTCTGTAGCAGACAATAGCTATATGAGGTTACTTAAATTTAAATTTAATTTAATGAAAATTCATTAAGGCCTTCTCTGGTGCAAAAATAAGTTTTGTAAGTCTCTCTCTTCCATCTTTCTGATAAAAAGAAATGTTCTGGTATTCCTTTCCTGCCTCCTATCAGACTGAAGTTTAAGAAAAATATTTGAGTTCAACTACTTACAACCATGAGACAAACTCTTCCTTTCTTGCCATGGTCATCAAATTCTATCAGGAGAGCAGTTGGGGTGACAGGATGATTTTTCAACAACATCAGATATAGCATATAACCACCTATTTATATGATGATGCTCAGCACAAGTGTTAATGAGCTGGCTTTGACAGACTCTACTGGAAATGCATCCATTTAGTCAATTAGTTCTGCTCTGTACCTTGACTTCATATGCAGTACACAGCACTAACAGCAACCCAAATGAGATATTAATTTATTCATATCATTTATTTATTTGGTAAGTATATATATACATGATTTTGTGTATTTACTCTGTGACACACATTTGGTTACTCCCCGAGTGCAAAGAAACTTTAAAAAATTGCTTCTGACTAGAAGAAAATATTCCCTTAAATATAATTGAAGCAGTAATAGAATATCATTTCATTTTTGTAGTCAATAGAATATCATTTCATACTTTGTAGTCAAAGTATATATTTTGATAAATAATTACTATTTGTATTGATTGCTATTATTATTTATTATTTTATAAATAATTACTACTTGTATTGATTGCTATTATGTATTGATTGCTTACTGTGTTTCAAGTGCTATGAGAAACAGTGTGGATGCAAAACTCAGAATGTTCATAATAATTTTGCGTATTTAAAAACATTTTTATCTTCATTTTATAATGAAGTACCTTAAACTCCCTTAAGGTACTTTTTAAAAATTGCTTGTCTACACTAGGGAGGATTTGACGCAAACCCAATTTTATCTGATAAAACAAGACTACATTGTGTCAGAACCAGAGGGCCATAAGCATAATATATTACTGAAATGGGGACAAGTTGCCAATATTCCAAATAGGTGATCTATGGATGGACTTTTGATGGTGGGCCAAAAGTTTTGGGGTGAGAAATTGTGGTTTATAACAACCAAAGGAAGTGTGCATATAGAATTAGAAAGACATGAAAAAATGACAACGTTTTCAGTTTATCTTTAGGAAAGAGTATTGTAAAATGTATGAAGTACCTGAGGTTATAAAGCTAAGTCAGGAAAAGTGAACACATGTCCTTGTAAAGCTAAAGAGTTAGAACTCTTTGCATAATTAGTGATAAAATTGTGGACTTTTTTGTAAGTGACTTTTATACAGTTTACACTGACACAATTGATCCATAAGCCACAAAGTTTTGCACTGTATCAGTTCACTTATACACAGATACTTTTCAACAAATATATTGGAAAGCTTTTGGAGATCTGTGACAATTCAAAAAACATTGCAGTTAAACAATATAGCTTAGAAATAATAAAAAATAGTCATAAAAGAAATAAGTGTGCCACGCATAAAATATATGCAGATACTAGTCTATTTTATTTTTTACTACATTAATATATACACAATATATAATAAAGGCAAACTTCTTTATAGGTCTTAGATGATGCTATTTGTAGTTGAGAGAAATGTTAACCACAAAGATGTAATATTAGATCACAATTGCATAAAATTAACTGTAGTACCTATTGTACTACTGTAATTTTGTAGCCACCTCTTGCTGCAAATGCTATAAACTCATTGTTGAGATTATTCATCCCAGTATCCCCTTCAAATGCTAAGCTATACTAATCATCTCCATGTGAACAGTATCTCTAGTAAATTTCTTAGCACAGTAAAAAGTGATGTCTTGTGATTCTCATTTCTCACCATGCTTAGTGCAATAACTTGAACCTTGAATAATACTATGGGACCCATAGAAGTGCTTCCAGTGATGCTGGAAGTACTCCCAAGAGGCAGAGAAAAGTCATGACATTGCGAGAAAAAGCTGAATTGCTCAAGATGCTCCATGGATTGAGTTCTACAGCTGTCATTGCATGCCATTGCAAAACAAACTGTAATCCAGTGTGAGGACCACTGCAAAAATGTAAAGAAATTCCTGAAGCTGTCAATCCAGCTATGTCATGTGGTGTAGAAATACTGTTTGCAAAATACTCTTTTTATCTCACATTGAAAATGATGTTGTTAGTGGGTATAGGATTGCTATAAGAAAGGCATACATTGATTTGAGAAAAGATGAAGTTATTATATAACAATTTAAAGTAAAAGAAACATGAGTATCTTAAGCTATAGAATTTAATGCCAGCAAAAGATGGTTTGATAATTTCAGAAAGAATTTTTCATTAAAAAACATATATATCAATACAACAGGAGAATCAGCTTCTGTTGACCAAGAGGCAGCAGATAAGTCCCAGATGCCATTAAGAAAATCACTGAAGGAAAAGGAGACTGTCTGGACAGGTCTCTATTGCAGACAAAAGTGCCCTATTCTGTGAGGGGAAATGCCAAAAGGGAAGAGAAATGAAGAAGAGAAGTGAGCCCCACGATTTGAGGCAGGTAGGGATGGGCTAACTCGCTTCTTCTTCCCCACCTCACTCAGCCTATCCAGTGTAGAGATAACAATGATGAACTTTAGGTGTTACACTTCTACTTAATGAATAGTAAATATATTTCTCTCTTTCTTATAATTTTCTTAATACATTTTCTTTGATCTAAATTACTTTATCACAAAAAAATAGTATATAACACATATAATACACATGATATGTTTTAGTCAGCTATTTTTGTTTTGAGTAAGAGTTCAATAAATGGTAGGATATTGGTAAAGTTTTTGTGGAGTCTAAAATGTGATATATGTCAAGGAATACTACTCAACATAAAAAAAAATGGTGAACTAATATGTCTTATATTAACCTGGGTAGAACTGGAGACTATTCTTCTAAATGAAATATCACAAAAATGGAAAAACAAATACCATACATGCTCACTATTAAATTTGAACTAATTGATCAACAGATATCTGCACATATGGAAATATTACTTATTGGAAATGAAGCAAGGGCTGTAGGGAAGTATGAGATGTGTTAATTCAAACCTAATGATTATAATGATTATCTGGGTGAAGGGCATACTTATAACCTTGACTCAAACTGTACAAAAACCATTTATGTCCACCAAAATATTTGTACCCCCATAATATTCTGAAATAAATAAATAAATAAATCTCAAAAAAAGGAGTTATACATGAATTTCTGACTGTGTGGGCAAGGGATTGGCACCTCTAATCACCGCATTATTCAAGGGTCCATTGTATTTGCATATTCTTCAGATCATTTTCTGTGGGGAACAACTGTAAACCAGACCATGAATGTTATTACTTACAGTTCAGATAAATTATTACCGCCCACAGTTAAATACTACAAATGCCATAAATTGCATAGGACAGCTTCTCCCTTTGCATGACTGTTTCTCACTACAGTGGTGGAAAGTTATCCAATGATCAGTCAAAATTTGTAATCAATAAAAATCATATTAAAACAATAACTGTGCGTTATTTTATCAGGCATCTTATCAATGTAAAAATAAAGAAAGAAAGAAAAGAAGAGAAAACAGCTCACATTAGTGAGATTGTGAGGGAAATAGGTGCCCTCCTAAGCCTTTGGTAGGAGTTTAATCAGTGAAACACATATGAATTATAATCAGATATATATGCATACATGATGTAAGATGAATAAACTTAAGAAAATATTTGTAACTTTAAATTTAATGACACCTTTACCAAAAATGTATGAATATAAATATTCCCATA